>NC_134104.1:143317045-143620075 GCF_040939455.1 Microcebus murinus
GATTTCTAACTCACACTTGAATAGCTTTTACATGCATTGCAATTTAATTAGAACTGCTCACATACACGCCTTAACTTCGTGCCTTGCACATAGCTAGACACTGAAGAGCACAGAATAATTTTTAACCTTTTGCACTCAAATGTCGAGTGCAATTATTCTTTGAATGTATCAATAATTTAAAATATAAAAAAATCCAAACAAATAAGTTTGTATAAAAGGAAATTCCAGTTTTTAATTTTACTGCCGTGCTTTGTAAAATCTGGGGTATTTAAAAAATTAAATCCCGAGTAGAATAAAGGAATAGAGAAAAAAACCAAGTGAGTGCAAAGGGTTAAATGCAGTCTCTACTCACAAATAAAGGGAAAGAAGTTTTTGGAAATTCTTTATAAAGGCCAGGCCTGGCTTGGTTGGCTCACGAGCTTGGGGTTTGGCTGAAATGGTTGGGATGACTCGATTCTCTTGCCACAGTCTCTCATCGTCCTGCCAGATAGTCCAGGCTTGTTCACTTGGGTCCAAAAACAGCAAGTGGAAACTGAAAGGCCTCTTGAGGACTAGGTATAGGACTGGCATACTGCTATTTTCACCATATCCTGTTAGTCAAAGCAAATCACAAGACCAGCCTAGCTTTAAGCAATATGAAAATAGCCTCTGCCCCTTGACAGGAGAAGCTGCAAAAAGTTGTGGCCACGATTGCAACCTATTGCATTTATTTAAGAAAAGCAATCAATTAGTTCCTACAAGAATAACCTAGTGTAACCCCGTGTTCTTCAGGGTACCCAGAGTGTACAGATGAGCATAGATACAAGGGTGAGCAATTAAACAACTTACCATAACTGAGTCCCAGAGATGGGATTTGGACTTGGGTAGAGAACAAAGCCAGAACTAAGGATCTTAGCCATGATTCTTCACCACCCAACTCAAAGAGCAGCTCTTCCAAGTTGTTCTTCATATATGCAAACCAAATATATTAAGGTACCTTCTTTTGAGCCTTCATTAGCAATGCATGGGTCACCTGTGATAGTGCTTACCTTACCTTGCCATGTAGTAAAGTCATTTTTCTAATTTGACCCCCTATTCTAAATTCAGGCTACGTGAGAGCAGGCCCTGCAAGCTGTCAATCAATACATTTCCTGAAGCACTGAGCAAAGCCAATGCATTGGAATACATTTGCTACATTTTAAGACATTTGCATTGAGATTTATAACTGAATTTGGTCTGTAGCTTTTCTTCGATTATGCCATCTATGGCAGACTTTGAAAACAATGTATATCTGCTTTATAAATATAATTTGGAAAATTTTCTTTTTTGTACCATGATATTTAAATAATTTAAATGTCATTATTTCTTCCTTAAAAGCATGGCATAAAACAGTCTATACTTCTAAATATACATCTACATATACATATAAAACAATCTATACCTTTATAGGGAGGTAATCTTTACATTTTTCTCTATTTTTCTGTAATAAAAAATTGTTAAAATTTTCTGTCTGAACTGGGGTTAGTTTCAGTGATTTATATTTTCCTAAATAATCATCTCTTTCATACTCTCAAATGTATCATACTAATCTGAGTAAAGTAGTCTACAATGATTCTTTTAATTTATTTCTTCTGTATTTATGTTGATTTCCCCATTATTATTCCTCATTTGGAGTATTTGTGAATTTTCTCTCATCTATTTATTTTAAAGTTAATTATCTGATGGTTCTCAATTTTATTAATTTTCCAAAAGAATCAAATTTTGCACTTACATGTTACCTTTGCCATGTTTCTATTTTTCTAATACAATTTTTCTACTTAAAAACATACAATTCTAAAATATAACACATACAGAAAGGTGAAAGGGACATGAAATATAAATATACAACTTCATGAATTATGATGCACTTAAAACTTACATAACGGCCACTCAAGTCAAGAGATAGAATATTTGTAGTAAACCAGAGCCCCCAGACATGATCCTTTCCTATTTTAATATCATTCCTCCACCTTAGAGCTAAACACACTGACTTTTATGGTAATCATTCCTTGCTTTTGTTTATAATTTTAGCACCTACGTAGGCAACCTAAACACTATAATTTAGCTTTGCCTATTTTGGGAATTCTATATAGCTGGAATGACACAGTAAGTATGCTTAGATAATTTCATGTAGCTGTGTACAGCCAAGGAGTGTTAATTTTGCTGCCAAATAATATTCCATATATTCTGTAATGCAGAATGCACTATTGTTTATATATTTTGTCTTTTAATGAAATTGGTAATCTTTCCAATATTTTACTATTACAAACAATGTTGTGAAGTGTACCCTGACATACACATGCATATCTTTCTCCAGGCAGAAGTCCTTAAGCCTTGGATCCATGGATAAAATTTACAGAGTCCATGAACTTGAATGAGAAAAAAAAATTCCATCTTTTTTTCACTAACTTACAATTGAAATGCAGCATTTTCTTCCATTACAAGAGTAGATAAAAGAAAAACACAATACAATACCTGTAACTTTGTCACAAGTAGCTTTGTATTTTTGTCACTGATAGAAATAATAGATATTATATATCTTATAATGATTGTAAATATCTAGAAGTATCACTTGCACTCATCACTATTTTCAAATTGTAGTAGTTATTAGACCCACTACTAGCTGTTGTTATTTAATATGTTAATAAAGATGAACAATTTTTACTATAATACAAATTTATTCTTTTAATATTTGACAGTTGTATTCCAATACAATTGTTTCCCCTTGTAAATTTACCCTTGTATTTTATTTTATGTATTTAAAACAATTTTTAACTTCTTATACAAAGGGGTCCTTAGGCTTTGCCAGTCTGCCAAAGGGTACATGGCACAAAAATGTTAACTATTCCAGGACATATAACTTGGAGGGGGTTGAAGTCTGTGAATCAGTCAAGGATGAGTTAGGCTAAGGGGCAGTAACAAACAACTCCAAAATCTCAGTGGTTTAAAACAGCAAAGATTTATTTCTCACCCACTGTCCATCTCCATTTATCTACCTTGAGTTATCTGGGGAATTAGGGAGCTCACTCACAGAGCTAAGAAACTGGAGTCTCTATCATCTCAAGACTGGTGGCTGTGGCAAGGGAAATAGAAGATGGCAAATCATGCATTGTACCGTAAAGGCATCATGTAGAAATGAAAAGCATTTTGCTTTTCTTCACATTTCATTGTCCAAAGCACACTACATGATTATACCTAACTGAAAGGGGATGGAAACAAGAATTCTAGCAAGTATCCAAAAGGAGGAAAGCTAAAAATGCTGGTAAGCAGCACTATTGACTATCACAGTATATATATTTTCAATTTTATTATATAATGTCCCACTTGTTTCCAAAGAAGTCTACCAGTTTACATTTGAGTTGTTTTAAATTTTTTTTCCTGGATTACTTCTGAGGTAGACCATTTTGGGTTTTTTTTTTTTTTTTTTTTTTTTTTTTTGAGACAGAGTCTCGCTTTGTTGCCCAGGCTAGAGTGAGTGCCATGGCGTCAGCCTAGCTCACAGCAACTTCAAACTCCTGGGCTCAAGCGACCCTTCTGCCTCAGCCTCCCAAGTAGCTGGGACTACAGGCAAGTGCCACCATGCCCGGCTAATTTTTCTATATATATTAGTTGGCCAATTAATTTCTTTCTACTTATAGTAGAGATGGGGTCTCACTCAGGCTGGTTTCGAACTCCTGACCTTGAGCAATCCGCCCGCCTCGGCCTCCCAGAGTGCTAGGATTACAGGCGTGAGCCACCGTGCCCGGCAAGACCATTTTTTTTTTTTTTTTAATGAGTATTAGCCATTTGGATGTCTTGTTTTTTATTTTTATTTATTTATTTATTTTTCTTCCTTTTATTTCATCATATTATGGGGGTACAAATATTGTTAGGGTTATAAATATTGCCCCTGCCCCCACCCTCCCCGAGATGTGCCAGAGATTCAAGTGTGTCCAATCCCCAGGTGGTGTGCACCACACACATTATGTAAGTACACACCGTTCTCCTCCTCCCCCCTCCCGCCTGCCCACCACCCGATAAAAAGTTTTTTTTTTCTTTTTTGTATGTTGGTTTTTTGTTTGACACTTTGGTTACATTATATATGTTTGCCTCTCCCTAAGAAGGGTTAGAGTTATGCCTTTCCCCTCCAAAATGCTCCCCACATCCCTAAGATTGTGTCTATTTATTTATTTTTTGAGACAAGGTCTCACTCTGTTGCCCAGGCTAGAGTGCAGTGATGCAATCTATAGTTCACAATAGCCTTGAACTCCTGGGCTCAAGCAGTCCTCCTGCCTCAGCCTCCAAAAGTGATGGGATTACAGACTTGAGCTACCATGCCTGGCCTTTTCAGATCATTTGCCCATTTTTAAACTAGATTCTTTGTCTCTTTCTTATTTATTTTTTCTCACTTTTATGTAACTTATATTTTATCTTTTTCTGTTGTTCTGCCTACTGCTCCTCATATATTTTGTCTTGTGCTCTTGTTTGAAGGAGACAGTTGCTTCATTAAAGTGTTTTAGTGCAAGGAGGTACATTCGTTGATAATTTTTATCTTCTCCATATTGATGTAAATATTTTTATTAGCAATTTTTCTCAATTTCTTCAATCATCTATTGTTGTTTTTGTTTTATTTCCTTGGAAATACTTTGTGAAAGACCTGTTTGGGGTCCTTTTTAATCTATTGCTCACATTACAATGAGGGTATTTTTCCTGAATCAGCTGGAAGCAGGCAGGTCATTGAGAAAGCTTTCAGAAATTCTTGTGAGGCAGAGTGTTATGCATGTGATTGTGAGTTTTTAGCCTCAACTTCTTCCCAGCCAGTCAAGGTTGGCCCTTGTGACTTGCTCACATTATAAGTTTTTTAAAAATTGCCTCATTAACAGACTGTTTCCTGCATGAATGCTCAACTGTCTCAGACTCTAAACCACTGAAGTTCCAGGGAAATTCCTGTTGCCAGGTCATGCACCTAATGCCTGGTGCAGTGCTGGGAACAAGGAATTATCCATTTTGTATTTGTAGTCTTGACACATACCTAGGGAAATGCTCTCATTTGGCTTTTTCTGAGTGTTGTCTTTCCACATCTCTGTTATACAAAAATCATTCTGTCTATTTGTGGTACAATTTTTCAGATGTATCTTAGTTTCACTAAAGGTTGAGGCTGTCTTTTCATTTATTGTTGTCCTAGTTTTTAAGATTATAAAATGGGGAAACAGAAAGTACCAACTTCACACCACATTTTCAAACCAGACATTCATCAGAGGTTAGAAATGAGTGATGTGCTCAAGCTTGCATTTTAACAGTGTTCATGAAGAGCCACATTAAAAATAAAGACAAAGTAATGAACCAGTTAGGAGTCTGCGTCAGTAATCCTGCCGCTTGATAATAACAGCTTGTGGAGCAGGACAGTGACATAGAGCAGTGTTTGGATTGAAGAATCCACACAAATTGAGGGACAGTTTAATGTGGGGACTGAAGAGTGGAAAGGAAAAAAGATGTCCATATGCTTCTAGAATATTCAAAGAATTTGGGGATTGTTTTCCTGTATGGTTTTTAGATCAGAATGCAGAGTGTATTTCCCTGCGTAGTGCCCTCTAAAACATGTGCATATGTATTGATAAGATGTCAACGCTAACTAGAACATGAGATATTTCAATAAAGGCAATAATTTGTTTTATAACTGTGATGCTGAAAGAGATATTACTTCTATACTAGGAAACCCTTCTGTGGACTTTCTTCATTAAAATTCCTAAAAGATCACTAACTCTCCCTTCATCTTTGAAATATTCCAACCTCTGACAGTCTAACTACTTTAAGTATGTGACTGGCAAGTCAATCTCGTCTACATGTTGTACTTAGCTTATGTTTAAAACATAATGCTTTATTCCGTTTCATAAACTTTTATTCCATTTCATAAAGGTAGATAGATTGGTGACCGTGTAGATACACCAACTGGGAATGGATCAAAGAGTCCTATAAATGAAAAGTGTGGATAATGGTCATTTTAGAAGTTGGTAGGATTAATTCCAACTCTGAGAAAGATGGAGTAACAAGCACCAGATACACACTCCTGCCTGAAACAACTAAAAATTTAAAGTCAAAAGAAAAAGATAAGTAAAACAATAGTTATCAAGACATTTTTCCAGGCAGCATTAAACAGAGATACTTGAAAGATGGGAAACAAACTAATTGAGACCAACAATTGCTCCAGTTTGCTACCTTGAGAAAATGTTCAGTAGAGGGTTCAGGGGGCAGATTTGACTGAGCCCAGCAGACTCCCAGTGTTGAGAAGATGCACCTGACATTCTGTGGGGACCACAGCTGCCAGAGTTTGCAGGACAGAGTCACAGACAAAGAGCTGCACAGAGAGAACTTAAAGTTCTTGGGAGAATCCCTGCCAACTATTCAGCAGAGATGATCTGAGGAAACCACCAGAGGCCAAGGACGAACCCTCAGAGAGGACTGGAGGAAAGAGATACAGGCTCCTACCCAGGACTAAGAATACTTTGGCACCACCCAGACCAGAAAAGCTCATAATTCACATAGAACTGGGGGGTAGAGTACTCAGAAGGAGCTGGCCTCGGTGGTGGGGAATAATTAGCCCTGGACTAAAAGCTGCTCTGGTTCCACCTAACAACAACAACAACAACAAAAACCAATTCAAAAACAAAAGAATAAAACTGTTTCTAAGTAAGATAACTGTTCCAATACAAAGGCTAAGGATATTTATAGAAACACAAAAATTTCCAGCACCCAACGAGGTAACACTCAGAATGGCTTGCATCTATTCTGAGATTCTAAAATTACCAGGCATGCAAAGAAAAGGGAAAATATGATTCATAATGAGGGGGGAAAATAAACCAATTACAAATAAACTAGAATGACAAACATATTAGAAATAGGATACAAGAGTATTAAAATGTTTGTTATAATTGAATTCCAGATGTTCAAAAAGATAAGAAAACACAAAAAGATCCAAATTAAACTTCTAGAGATGAAAAACACAATTACTGAGATGAAAAATACACTGGATGGGTTTAGTGGTAGACTAAACAGTACAGTAAAAAAAAAAAAAAAAAAAAGATTAGTAAATTCCAAGAGATAGCAATGGAAATTATCCAAAAGAGAACACAGAGACATGAAATATCAAAAAATGAAAATAACCTCAGTAAGTTCTGTGACCACTTCAAGCATTATGATATATATTGAAAGAAAGGAAAGAAGAAACAAAAAAATTATTTGAAGAAATAATAATTGATTTTTCTAAGTTGGATGAAAACTATAAAATCACAGATTCAAAAAGATCAACAAACCCCAAGCACAATATAAGATAGCCAAAATATATATGGCCTAGTTAAAATTTTGTTTGAAAACAACACTATTTCCTCTTCTGTTCTCGATTAGCCACAGGAAGAATTTCATGTACAGTATCATTTTATCATTTTATATTTTTAGATTTAAATTTCTTGCTCACAATACCCTCTGTGTCACTTGGACATGAGCTGAATTGGATTGGACTGTATTTAAAAAGGAGGTAAGTCACATCCTGGCTGATCTAGCACAGCTGCGTGGCAGCAAGCTCTTGCAGAGCCAAAGCAAGAAAATAAACTATCCATGAAACTAAAAAAAAAAAAAAAAAAATCCAATTTAAACTTGAAGGATTTTCTGTGTTACTTTCAGAGAGATCATCTAGTTACAGTGATTATGGGGAAAATGTTGCCTTTTGCAAGAATGACCCACTTATCTGTATAGCATGAAAGACATAAAATCTGCTGCCTTATACTTGGAAGAATGAAAATTAAGCCACAATTGAACAGAGCAAACGTGAAACTGAAAAAGGAATTGCAACTCTGCCATTTAAAAAAAAAATATTGAACATGTACGTATGTTCCTGAAAAATGTTGTATGTATCATAAGTGTGCAGCTTGCTAAATTTTCACAAAATGAACACAGCCATGCAATGAGCACCCATGTCAAGAAATACAACATTGCCAATATCCCAGAAACTTGTCTTGTGCTTTCTTACAGGCAATACCTTATGTTCCTCAAGAGTAACCACTCTCTTGAATTTTAATAGCACAGATTAGTATTGGCTGTTTTTGCACTTTCTACAAATTGAGTCATGCCACACATACTTTTTTTTTTTTTTTTTTTTTTTTTTTTTTTTTTTTTTTTTGAGACAGAGTCTCGCTTTGTTGTCCAGGCTAGAGTGAGTGCCGTGGCGTCAGCCTAGCTCACAGCAACCTCAAACTCCTGGGCTCGAGTGATCCTACTGCCTCAGCCTCCCAGGTAGCTGGGACTACAGGCATGCGCCACCATGCCCGGCTAATTTTTTTTATATATATATATCAGTTGGCCAATTAATTTCTTTCTATTTATAGTAGAGACGGGGTCTCGCTCTTGCTCAGGCTGGTTTTGAACTCCTGACCTTGAGCAATCCGCCCGCCTCGGCCTCCCAAGAGCTAGGATTACAGGCGTGAGCCACAGCGCCCGGCCAACACATACTTTTTGTGTCTGTTTTTGTCACATTTTGTTTATGAGAATTATTCATATCGTTGTATGTGATTGTAGAGCCTCCATTTTCATTGCTATGTAATATTCCATTTTAGAATATATCACAGTAAGTAACAGTTGATTGCCATTTGTGTAATTCCTAGTTATAGTCTAATAATAATACTGCTTTCATGAACATTCTTGTATACATCTTCTAATATACATATTACGCATTTCTGTTGGAAAATGACCCAGGAATGAAATTGCTGGTATCAGCTATTCATTTATTTAGTTTAAATACATAAGTGACAGAGTTTTTCTGACTTATTCTTATAAGATGCTACGGTTTGGATGTGGTTTGTCCCTGTCAAAACTCATGTTGAAATTTGATGTCCAGTGTGGCAGTGTTGGGAGGTGGATCCTAGCAGGAGGTGTTTAGGTAAGGGGGCGGGGTCACAAATCCTTTATGAATAGATCAATGTCCTCCTGGGGAAGTGATTGAGTTCTTGCCCTCTCAGCACTGGATTAGTTACCAGAAAGCAGGTTGTTATAAAAATGAGGTTGTCTTCTTAGGCACTCTCTTACTTCTCTCTCCATGTGATCTCTTTGCACATATTCACTTCCTTTCACCTTTCTGCCATGAGTCGAAGCAGCATGAACCCCTCACCAGACAAGCTGCCCAATCTTGGGCTTTCCAGCCCTCCAGAATCATAAGCCAACCAAATCCCCTTTCTTTAAAAATTACTCAGCCTCAAGTATACTGTGATAGCAACCATAAGCAGAAAAGTCAAAGTCATAAAGACATCAATTTTTCAAACTGACTAATGGAGTTGATACAATTCTAATCAAAAATCCCAAAGTGCTCCCCTCCTATAGGTACTCAATAAGCTATTGTAAAATTTACAAGAAAGAACAAAGAACAACAACAACCCAGACATTCTGTGCAAGAGCAAGGAGGAACACTTGTCCTATTGAACATCAAGATGGATCTAAAGCCATAATAATTAGATAATATGTTAAAAGTACAAGGATACACAAAAAAAATATAGAATGACAGATAAACCACAGAAGATAATTGAGAGACCAGACATAGAATTTCACATTTGTAGGAGCTTCAATTATTGCACTATGAGCATTTCTGATCATTGGGAAAATGATTGTTTACTTAATAACAGCCCTTTAATAATTAGATATTTAGGTAAAAATTAGAAAGTGGATTCTAATCTCATAATTTATTCAAAAGCCAAATCCAAGTGGGTTAAATATATTAACATGAAAGGAAAATATGTGAAACTTATACAGGTCTCTTAAGTAGAAGAGGATTTAAGATATTAAAAGGAACAAGCCAAAAGAAAATAAAATACATTCAACTACACTAAAAATAAGGATTTTATATAATAAAAAGGAGTATATAATTTAAATGCCAAAAACTTTAAAATCATAATTCTAATCATAATAAGAAGAAAATTATTAAATAATAGGAAAAAAATCAAACAATAGGAAAAATGTGCAAAAGATATAAATAGGTACTTCACAGATGAGGAAATACAATTAGTTCTCAAGCAAATATTGATGAGGATATAGAGCAAAGGTAAATTCATATATTGCTGAAAAGATAAAAATTGTCAAGCACAAATATTGACAGTTCCTTGTAAATACATCTTACAACACAATTACCAGCTTTATGAGAGGTCTTCAAAAAGTTCGTGGAAAATACATATTATGAAAAAACTCTGCATGAAGTTCAAATTTTTTACACAAAAATATACTCATACTAATTTATTATACCTAAGAGGTCTGAACTGTATCTAGTTTGAAGCACTAAGAAAGATAAGACATCAGTTTGAAAAGAGCCCCTAACACAGCTACATGAATTCTGATAAACTTTAAGCAAGAACAAACATCAAATTTATGGTGGCTATTGGGTGGAAGAATGTTGAAATCATTAATGCTTTACAGAATATTTGTGGGACAATGCCGCAAATGCATCAGCAGCTTACAAATGGATAGCTCATTCTAAGGGACAAGACAGTGTTGAAGATGAAGCCTGCAGCAGCAGACCATCCACATCAATTTGAGAAAAAAAAATTAATCATGTTCGTGCCCTAATTGAAGAGGACCCATAGTTAACAGCAGTTAACGGCAGAAACAATAGCCAACACCACAGACATCTCAATTACTTTAGCTTACATAATTCTGACTGAAAAATTAAACTTGAGCGAATTTTCCACTTGATGGGTGTGAAAACCATTGTGCCCAGATCGGCCGCAGACAAAAGCAGAGCTTTCAATGGAAATTTTAAATGAGTGGGAGCAAGATCCTGAAGCATTTCTTTAAAGAATTGTAACATGAGGTGAAACATGGCTTTACCAGTACAATCTTGAAGACAACGCACAACCGAGAAGTAGAAGTGGGCCAGTCAAAGCACAAGCAGATCAGTCAAGAGCAAAGGTCAGAGCAACAATTCTTTTGGGATGCTCAAGGTATTTTGCTTGTTGACTTTTTGGAGGGCCAAAGAACAATAATAGCTGCTTATTATGAGAGTGTTTCGAGAAAGTTAGCCAAAGCGTTAACAGAAAAATGACTGGGCAAGCTTCACCGCAGAGTCCTTCTCCACCAGGACAATGACCCTATTCGTTCCTTTCAACGAAGAAGGGCAATTTTGTGAGAGTTTCAGTGGGAAATCATTAAGCATCCTCCTTCTCATTTGGCTCCTTCTGACTTCTTTGTGTTTCCTAATCTTAAAAAATATTTAAAGAGCATCTATTTTTCTTCAGTTAATATGTACAAAAGACCACATTGACATGGATAAATTCTTAGGACTCCTTGTTCTTTAGGGATGCATTAAAAATGGCTGGTATCATTGTTTACAAAAGTGTCTTGAACTTGATGGAGTTTATGCTGAAAGATAAAGTTTATATTTTTTATTTTTATCTTTTAATTCCTTAAATATTAAAATCTTAAAACCATGAATGTTCAAAGAAATTTAAAAAGCCAGAAATTGCCCAAATAGCCATCAAGAGCAAAATGGACATATCAATATGGTATATATACAAATGAATGAACTACAGCTGCACACATCAATATGGATGTAATTCAGAAACAATTATAGTAAATAAATTCATATCACAGAAGAATATATTCAGTGTCATTCCATGTATATAAAATAAAAAACAGGTAAAAAACTGGGCAATATTAAGGATATAAATATTATGTGTTAAAATTCTAATAACAACAAGGAAATGATTAACACAAAATTTAACAAATTGTTAATTTGAGAGGGAAGGAGTAGGATAAAATTAGGGAGGAATATATGTGAAGTTTCTAAAATCTAATACTATTCTATTTTTTAATTCGGAGTAGTGAGATTTGGGCATAGACATTCACCTTAATATTATTATCTAGAAAATTTACCATGTCAGAAATTGTGGGAAAGCATTAAAGACTGCAACATTTACCAGTCACAGAGAATTTAGAAATTGAAATACACTCAACCCTTGAAATAAAAGACAATGCAAACAGTTAAAATTTTTTCCAGAGTATAAAAAAGGAAAGAGCATTTCCAAAATATTTCTAAAAGCCAGTTTAATATAAATACCAACCTATAAAATATAGTGTACAATGTAATATGGAAACCCAATCAAACTTATGATTATTGTTGCAGAAATATACATTAAAATATTAGCAAACCAAATCCAATAGCACTTTATTCCAAATGTACTTTCTTCCCTATAATGAAAATATGGTTAAATATTAAAATAAAATAAAAAGCTCTTAGAAATATATGAAAATTCTATAAGTAATGAAATAAACATACAAATTTTATTTTAATAAACAAACAGAAAACAATATAGTAATGATTAATTATTATTTATTAATATATAATAAAGGAAATAAAAGTTCCTATTTGCAATAACAATTTTAAAAGATAAGTTGCTTAGGAATAATCATGAAAAAATATAAATAAAACTAAAGTTCTGGACAGGCACATAAAAGAAAACCGGAGTAACAGGAATTATATGTGTTCGTTTTATTTATGAGTTCAATATTTTCAAGATTTCTATTATGTCTTAATTGAAAGAAAAAATTATCTACTATATGATTCCATTCTACAGTGGCAGAAAAGCCCATCAGTTGTTGCTTGAGAATTGATGGAGGGGCAGAAGGGAAGGCACTCCCTTTTGGAGGTGATGGACATATTCATTATCTCTATTGCAGTGATGGTTTCAAAGTGATATGTACTTGTTAAAACTTACCAAATCTTATATTAATACTTTATTGCATGTCAGTTACACCTCAATGATAACCACTTCTGTGATGGTCAGCTTTATGTGTCAACTTGGCTAGACTATAGCTTCCAGTTACTCAACCAAACACTAATCTAGGTGTTGCTGTGAAGGTATTTTGTAGATGTGATTTTTAAAGTCTATGATCAGTTGGAAGAGTATCCTATATAATATGAGTGGGCCTGATTCAATCAATTGAAAGACCCTAGGAGCAGAGCTGAGGCTTCCCTGGTTGAAAGAGGAAATTCCAGCTATGGACAGCAGTATTAGCTTCTGCCCAGGAATTCCAGCTTGACAGCCTTCCCCTAAAATAATGTAAGCCAATTCCTTGCAATCATTCTTTTAATATATACACATATTATTGGTTCTTTTTCTCTTGTTGAACTCTCACTAATGCAAAGTCAATTAAACACACATTCTCTCTCTCTCTCTCTCTCTCTCTCTCTCTCTCTCTCTCTCTCTCTCTCTCTCTCTCTCTCTCTCTCTCTCTCTCCCCCCTCTCTCTCTTTCTTATCAGCCAATAAATAGATTCAGACTCTTTCAGATTCAGAAATAGTTGCTACACAACACCCTACCCCACTCCTTCCTTGTGGGCCTTCCTGATGTTTCCTGACCCAGCACAGCCCCAGAGAACAGAGATGAGGGATAGCAATGGTGCTGGGAGTGATAGGAGGGCAGGGCTGGGGTCAGCCTGGACTAGATTCAGGTAATATTCCTAGGATGATTTTTTTAAAACTATATGATACTGACACGAGTGTAGAGAAATGGGCCAGTGGACCAGAGTAGTCTGAAATGCCTAGAATATATAATACAAGAAAGTACATTTAAAAATAAGCAGTAGTGGGAATATAAGTATTAAAGGATAGGTTGGTAGAATGGATTAACCATTTGTTCCAAAAAATAAGAATAAAAAATTAGACTCCCTTTCTCATTTTTGCTCCAAAATAAATGGCAGTTAAAACCATTCAAAGAAGAATTAAGAAAAGAAGTATAGCAGTACTAAAATTTAAAAATAAGCATTTTTTTTCAAATATTAGGAATGGGAAAGCTCTACCAAACTTGATTAAAAAAAATCTAGAAGTTGTATCTGAGAAATGAATGTCTTTTTATTATATAAAAGCTAAAAAAAACTTTTGTCAGGATAGAAGAAAAAATGCAAATCCAAGTGAAAAGCAAATTACAGATTTAGAGAAAGATATGCCATTTTTATAATAGACAAAGTTAACTTGCCTCCATTATCAAGAACAATTATCAATAAGAAAAGGAAAGCTACTCATTAGAAACATGCTGCCCATGTAACAACAAGTTTGCAAAAAACAAAAAGAAATACAATGGCTTATGAACATATTAAAAGAAATGCAACGTGTAATTTACAATGTACCTGGCATGAAGGAGGAGAAAGCCACATAGGGCAATGTTACTGTTGAGCTGGCTACAGGTAGACGATGCCTGAGTTCTTCTTACGAAAACAGCTTCCCTTGCAGACCTATCCTATATCCATACCTCTTTCAAGGTTCCATAATTACTGCCCTGTCTTGCCCCTTCGGTCCTCTCACTCTTAATCCTGGGCACACATATTGTTTTCGGTTATCTTTTTGAATAAGCACGTTTCTGCTAGAAGGCTAATAGATACTTCTCCTGCAGTATCCAGTAGAAATATATCATGAGCAACAAAAACAAGTCACATATAGAATTTTAAATTTTCTATTCACCATATATTTAAAAGGTAAAAAAGAAACAGGTGGAATTAATTTTAATAACATATTTTATAATATGTTTTATTTAGCCAAATTATTCAAAATATTATCTCAGTATAGAATCAATATTAAAATTATTAATGAGATATTTTACTTTTTGTTTGCTAAATCCAGTCTGTATTTTACACATAGCATGGCTCAATTCAGACTCGCCATATTTCAAGTGTTCAATAGCTACATGTGGCTAGCAGCTACAATATTGGGCAGCAGATCCAGATTTTCAAGTATATTGGTATAAAACTAAGCATATTATTATCTTATTTTTAAAAAATCTTCTCCACAACTATGGCTATGCCCTCTTTTACTTTTTTCATGTTGGACATATTATTGTTTTCTTATTTTCTTTGTTTGTTTGTTTGAGACAGAGTCTCGCTTTGTTGCCCAGGTTGGAGTAAGTGCTATGGCGTCAGCCTAGCTCACAGCAACCTCAAACTCCTGGGCCCAAGCGATCCTCCTGCCTCAGCCTCCAGAGTGGCTGGGACTACAGGCATGCGCCACCATGCCTGGCTAATTTTTTCTATATATATTAGTTGGCCAATTAATTTCTTTCTATTTATAGTAGAGACGGGGTCTCGCTCTTGCTCAGGCTGGTTTCAAACTCCTAACCTCGAGCAATCCCCCGGCCTAGGCCTCCCAGAGTGCTAGGATTACAGGCGTGAGCCACCGCGCCTGGCCAGCTTTTCTTATTTTCAATTTAGGTTTGTCTGTATTGAGTTCCAGTTGCATTTGTCTGTATTTTAGTTCTGTTTTTAGTTCCAACCATATTCTAGTTGTTACTGTTCCTTGTACAGTTGGTACCAATTTTTTTTTTTTAATTTCTTAGTCTAACTACCAAAATTTTATTTTTAAGTCTCTCCAAATGAACATATCTGGGCTTCATCGATCCATTTTGTATGTTTTTTTCTATACATGTGTTTCTTTGATGTGGTGCTTTTATATCTGTTAGACATCTTCCTCCTATTCTTTTTGTATTTGCTTTTGTTCTTTACCAAGTTCTTTGGTTAATTTTCCACTTTTGTAATCTTCTAGAGCATGTATTAAGTATTCTTTTTTTTTTTTTTTCTTGAGACAGAGTCTTCACTCTGTTGCCTGGGCTAGAGTGCTGTGGCATCAGTCTAGCTCACAGCAACCTCAAACTCCCGGGCGTCAAGCGATCCTCTTGCCTCGGTCTCCCAGGTAGCTGGGACTACAGGCACGCACCGCCAAGCCCAGTTAATTTTTTCTATTTTTAGTTGTCCGGCTAATTTCTTTCCATTTATAGTAGAGATGGGGTCTTGCTTTTGCTCAGGCTGGTCTTGAACTCCTGAGCTCAAGCAATCCTCCCGTCTTGGGCTCCCAGAGTGCTAGGATTACGTGTGTGAGCCACCGTGCCTGGCCACATTAAGTATTCTTAACATGCATGGCTTCTGCACATTTGTTATTGGGCACCTCGTGGGCCCTTTTAATTGGAAACACTGAGTTTTCCTTGAGTTTAGTAGCAACATCTCCTTCTCCTAATCCTGCTCTTTTCTCTCCTCCTCTTCCTCCTTTTCCTCTGTATCCTTCTCTTTCTTCTTCATGCTTTTTACTTCCATCCTTCAAGTTACTGTTTTCTCCCCAAATATATCTTTTTTTCATTGACACGAGGGCTTTGGATTTGTTTTCCAAGTGTCTTAATATTAATATTTGTTCCTCATACTTTGATATTCTGTCTTTTTGTCATTCAGCTCTATATTCTCAGATAGTATTTCTTAAAGGCTAATAAGCATTACCCTTTTAAGTTAAAAAATAAGAAAGAAAGAAAGAAAGAAAGAAAGAAAGAAAGAAAGAAAGAAAGAAAGAAAGAAAGAAAGAAAGATCCCTCTCTTAAGGTAAAAATGGCATTTCACTGTTAAGGTAAAAAGAAAAAACCAAAAAAAAAAAAATACTCATGAAACACCAAAAGTATATCCAGACTCAGTTTCAAAAGCAATCTGTTTTTAGGTCAATAAATCAGTCTTCCATCTTACCCATTTAGGCTTTCTAGTGAAAGTATTTTCTAGTGAAAGTATTTTTGTTTGTCTTTAATGTCTATGGTCATTTTCACAGTAGCCTATTTGGACTTGACTTATGTTGGCTGTGTCTTCTCAATTTACTCTGTAATGTTTTTAGGTCCTATTAACCAGCAGCCTCACAAGTTTTTCATGTTGACAAGTTTTGAAGAACAACTTTAAAAGGAAAGAAAAGTTGAATACAAAACAGGGAGATAGGAGGTAGCTTCAGAAGCAATCAAAGAGAAAATGAGTCCCCAGTGGTCTCTACGTGATTCTGTTTTATTTTCTTATTACCACATCTGCAGCCTCAAATTTCCTGCCATTCAGTATAGAAATGAGCCCTAAATAGTGTAAAATATAGGTAAAAATGAAAGGGAGAACAAATAGAACAAAATAATAAGAAGAGGGTAATAAATTAAGAGGAAACAAAACTATACACTTAAAATAGAAATTAAAATAATTAGAAGATAAGTTAAGAACAAAAAATGTATAAACCTGATATTAAAAATAATAAAAATAAAAACTCAGTAAAAGGATCAAAAGTTAATCAGGTCAAAATACATGATATGAAAATAGAACTAAAAAAAGATAAAAAGTGGCACCAGAATATTAGTTAAGAGATATACAATAAAAATTACAGATTTAGAAATAAAGGAAAATTTTAAATTAAAAAAAAAAAATGAAAATGTAGGTGTGCTAGGCATTTCCAAAACCTCAGGCTAGACAATTCACTAGAAAGCCTCACAGGACTCAGAGAAGCTGTTATCCTCACAGTTATTACAGTGAAAGGAAACACTAAAATCACCAAAAGGAAAAGATCCATGAGGTGAAGTCCAGGAGAAACCAAGCACGAGCTTCCAGTTCTCCTCCCCCAGTGGGGTCATACTGATGTGTAAGAATATACAACAATGTATGCAAAGGTCTGCCAACAGGGAAAACTCATCCAAGCCTTGAGTCTAGGGTTTTTACTGGGGTTCCGCACACAGCACTTGCCTAACTTCAGCTTCTCAGTAAGTACCAAGGCATACAAAAATAGGCATTCATCATAAGTAACACAGTTAGTACTATTATCACATGGTACAAGGCTATAGGAATACATCACTATTTTCATAGGGCTCAGAACTCATTCCTCTAGGAGCCAGCCAAGGGCCAGTCCTGAAAAAAGGCCTTTCATGGGAATGTGCAGAGTTTGAGCAACCCAGGGCTGCTGAGTTAACTCTTTCCTGCTTGGTAGAGTAGAGAAAAAAAAAAAAAAAAAAGACAAGAAAATGGTCATGAAGCAGAAAGACTAAAAATCTAAGAGTCAGAGAATTAAACAATACAGATTGAAAGGAAAAAAAAAAAAAAAACCCAGACATTTCAGTAATGAAAACTATTAAATCAATTCCAAGATTCTGAATTGAAAATACAGGGAAACAAAAGAAGGGAAATAAGTGACAAAAATTAGTTATAGGAAATAGAAACAGAAGGCCTCTAGCTGAGAACTTGTGTTGGAGAAGATATTCAGGAACACTTTCTTGTCTCTACCTCTCTCCCAGCTTCACATACCTAGCGATGTACTTCGTCCTTCTAGCACCTATCAAGATGGGCCCCACCTGATCAGAGAAGCCACTCTCTTCCAAAGGCCTCAGCCAGCAGTCAACATCCCAGGACCTATGCTTTCCTATGTTCGGGTGCCCACTTTCTGCTGGGAAGATTGCTAGCTTCTGTCATGCTTGCAAATTATGTAGCTCATCCAAGCTGTCATCTTGGATTGAAAGTGTACAGTTTGCTGCTTCACTAATCACTGTGGTTAAATCTTAGGCATTTTCTCATCATGCATCACCTGTTCTGTGAGTCCAACCTCTCTCCACTCCCCTCTATCTACATATTACAGGAACACAGAGATTGTTCACTCAGGGCAGCAAAAGGCCTACCGAACATCATGTCACTGTGGATAGGAAATGTCTAAAAGCTTCCACGCTAACCTTCAAGAACCGGGACAAATGAGAAAGAGAAAAAGAGTGGCACAGGCTTCTGAAAGCATGTTATGCTCCACTGCAAAGTGAAAAACGCATTTGCTGAAAGCAAACTGACACCACTTAGGAAAAGCTCTCAGGGCTCTGAGTCCAATTAGGGAAAAAAAAAATCAATAGTGATTCACTTCCTTGTTAGAGGAATTGATTTTCCTGATAAAGTTCACAATATTCTTAGAGTTTGTCTTAATCATTTTCTGGCAAAATGGCACAGCTCCAACTCTCCCAAATCATATAGTTAAATTGAGATGAGTAGTTTAGCGATGCAGGGAGTTACAGATCCATCTCATCAAGAGGACAACGCATCCCTCACACAGAAGGTGAGCAGAAACACCAGCCAGCCAGCCGGCTCTTGCCAAATAGGCAGATGTTTATCTCTTTTAAAAAATATGGGTAAGGATCAGGATCTTCCAGATTTCGTTTCAGACCTTAAGATCAAAATGGATATTTAGTTTCATCTTCCTTGCTCTGATAAAGCTCTGTCCTTGGTTTAGAAGATCTAAGTCTGCATTCCAGCTCTCTCCCTTGCTGACTGCATGACCTTGAGAAAATCATTTCACTACTCTCAATTGTTTCTTCATCTGTGAAAAGAGATTGGATTTGCAGGTGTGTGTACTTGATGTATATTGTAGCTATAAAACAATGATATGTCATCCAGGAATCACATATAATTAAGCAATTACATGAGGCACACATTAGTCCAAGTGCATCAACTCATTTAACCCTCACAACCACCCAATGAAAAAGCAATCATTATTATTCCAGTTCATATTAATAGATGAGAACACAGGGGGTTAGAGGGTTTTAGGTACTTTGCCTAATCTTAACTCTTATCCAGGGCTATGTGAAACACAAGCTCTTGATCACTACATTCTTAGGATTGTCCTTGATGCTGCCTGCTAGTTCTCAACAGCAATAGCTTCAATACAAATGGGACTCATCTTTTGGCTATAATTAGCTGTTGTCTCCTTGATGAACACCTCAGCAAATAAACTACTAACCTCCCCTATTCTTTTTGTCAAAATGTTTTCATCTAGCTCGAAAATCAGTATTATCAGTATGTTAAATCAATTACAGGCTTTTGGAGGTTTTTTTTCCTCCTGAGTAAATAATTAGAAGATTTTCCCTTGGTCAAACAATAGTAGTCATAATTAACATCAACAGAAGGTTGATTAACGTCATTAACAGAAGGTCGGTGTGATGGTTAATTTTTACATGCCAGCTTGAATAGGCTAAGAGATACCCAGAGAGTTGATAAAACATTATTTTTGAGTGTGTCTGTGAAGGTGTTTCAAGAAGAGATTAGCATCAGCATATTGAGTAAAGAAGATCTTTTCTCACCAGTGTGGGCAAACATCATCCAATCCATTGGGGGCCTGAATAGAACAAAAAGGTGTTGGAAGGGTGAATTTACTCTCATTCTTCTTGAGCTGGGACATCCATCTTCTCCTGTCCTTGAACATCAAAGCTCCCTGGTTCTCAGTCTTCAGACCTTTGGACTCCAAGACTTACACCAGTGCCCCTATATATCCTATTGGTTCCATTTCTCTGTAGAATCCTGACTAATACAGTCAGTTTGTCCAGATGGAGCAGATAATAGCGTGGGTACTGCTAGTCCCCTGCCCTAAACCCCATGGCGGATCATGACACTCTTTGCTGCTGAGACCTAAGATAGCCTTGAAGACCTTTAAAAGCTCATACTCTAAGTTGCCTGGAGTAGGCACAAGAGAATAAACTTATTTACCATTCCAGCGAGCTCAGTGGCACAGTGGACAGCCAGGTGGAACAAACAGAGGGCCAAAGAAGGAACTAGTAAACAATGTGGAGACAGGAACAGCCAGGAGCAGACAGGAGCAGCAAATATTCCTACAGGGAGAGGTGGTGATGTCAAGATTATGTCTGAAGTGGCAAGGGCATAGAACGCAGCAGGGACTTCATCTTGTTCATTACTATAAACCTAATACTGAGAACAGTGCCTGGCACATGGTTGGAAATGCCTCCATGAACAGTTTCTAACATGAATATTTACTTGATGCAATGGATGGCAATGGGACACAATTCTAGGCAGAGACAGCAAACTGCCAACCTCAAATCAGGTTGTTTCAAGAACTACTGTGGATTCTGACTCCTCCTAGGATTTAGATTCTGCTAGGACTTTGAGTCCAGCTGAAACCTTGAATCAATATTGAAGAGCAATTGGTGCTAACTGGAGCCATGCTGGGTGCCCATTAGAGGGGCCGGGGAGGAATGAGGTAGAGGAAATGGCGGTTCCTGGAAATCAAGTACTGGCCAACTCCTAATTACACACAATCAAAAACACTGCCCTAGATGTAATAAAACTACTGTTTTGTGGAATAGACTTTTTCTTTAAAGCACTCTGTTCTCAGATGGGCTTTTAAATCTCTTTCTTAAGAGAGATGTTATTATTGTAGGATAGCTTGGCAGGACAGCTCTGGTCCCTTCATCGGTGGCAGATTTATTAGAAGTTTCTGAGTAAGCTGGCACTTCCCAACACTCATTTATGAGATTCTGCTCTAGAAAATACTCTATGGGGAAAAAGCTTCTAAGGCCAAATAAGTTGGGAAACACTGCATCCTATATTCTCCTTTTGACAATTTATTATACATTTCACCTTAGTTTATGAAAGGTTCTAAGGAGTCCTGCAGCAAAGACACCAGCTTATCCCAGCATTTTTCAGATAGTTCAGTTATGGAACTTTCCTTTTCATGGGATACCTAGCAACATAACAAAGTATAACGTAAAAGGAAAGAACACTGGAATGAGAATCAGATAATATTTGAGTTTCAGTCCTAAACACAAGTCATCAAATAGGTCACTGGCAAATTACTTAAACTTTATGAGCCTTGGTTTTCTCTGCCAGATTAGGGAAGAACCTATCTTAGCAAAGCTTTATGTGAATTAAATAAGATACTATATGGAGGGTAGCTTTTTTGTAAATAATGAAACATTACATAAATGCTCGGTGTCATTATCACTAATTCAGTTCTTTGAACATGAAATATGAGAAATGGTTCTCCAACTGCAGGCCACACTTATCACTCTGTCATGCATAAAATACTTTATAAGACAAGACCCACACCTTTTTTTACCCCATTTAGCTCATTCCAAAATGCTATCCAAACAGCAAAATAATTGAAACCCATTAAGGACTTTTTTCCTTTGTACTCATATGACATTAATCTCTATTCAATCTTGATATTTTAAGTAATTGCCCTAAAAAACTAATTCTATAAATCCCACAAGTGCTATTCGAGACTAAGATTCAAATTAAACACACGCATAAGCCTGCTATCTTTCTGACAAATTGACATATATATGTACCTATGTGGCAAATTGTGTTCTAGCGATTCAGTATGCCTCATTTTATTCTTAATTTGTGTCCTTATTACAAGTTTTTTCCCACTGTTGCTGTTTTATAGCTCCTATACACATCTTCTAAAATGTTAGTGTTTTGCTATTGTGTGATGCATTAAGATTGAAAATTCAGCATAAGAAAAATCTCTTTCTAGATGCAAGGAGTTTAATGTTCAAAGTAACATCAAAAATTCTCTTCTATGTATGTGTGTGTGCAAATATTGCCTTTCTCCTGTTTTGTACAGCCTACAAGATAAGAATAGTTTACGTTTTTAAAGCTTGCAGTATGTGGGGGTGATATTTTATAAAATGTGAAAATTATATGAAATTAAAATTTCAGTGCCCTTAAATTTCACTGGAATACAGCCACACCTATTTGTTTATTTATTATCTCTGGCTGCTGTCATGCTACAACAGCAGAGTTGAACAATTGTGACAGAGACCATATGAATTGCAAAATCTAAAATATTTACCATTTGGTCCTTTATACAAAAGTTTTTCAACCCCTGCTTTATGCTTCTGCTTTTTAGACAATGTGGTTTGGCTGAGAAAATTGAGTTACTCCACTCCATAGCAAACACCTGGGGACAGATTTTGGAGAGTAAGCTTAGCTAGCCTCTTAATTTTTCTTATAATATTATAGAAAGCAAAATGTTTTTTAAAAATATCAGGGCTTTGGCCCTGGGGGTGAACCTTACCTCTAGTTTGATTAGCTGTCTGTCCTTGGATATAAGCCAGTTGAACATTCTCATTCTGTTTCCTTACCTGTAAAATCAGACTCATATGAACTCAGCCCAGTACCTACCACAAAGCAGTCTTTTGATAAATGTCAGTTTGTCCCAGCAAGGAGCATGAGGAATGCATTACAAACAGACTCCAGCAATTCATTCTGCAGTCATAACCATAAAACAATTGGAAAGTAAAGAGCAAACAAGCCCCCAGCTTGCTTTTTGTGGCTAATCCACAGCACGTCTCAGGTCTAGCTGACTGAGAAATAATACATTTTAGACACAGCATTTGGTGTAGACTTGCCTTCTCATAAACAATTATCTAGCTGCATGTGCTTCTCACTAAATGTGCTTACGTGCTAGACCTCCAGCCAGCATCCTCCAAGAGTCCCGCCCCGAGGAAGAACCCAGGAGAACATTGGCGTAGCATCCCCACCTGTGGGGAAGAGGTGGAAGGTTGGGCGCAGCTGGGGAGTTTGCCTTCCTACTGCTTAAACAAGTCAAATGATAAGATCCTCTTTGCAAGGCTGGCATACCCATTCCAAGTTTCCGTGACTGATGCTGCTGCTACAGAGCACAGGTGTTCCTGTTCAGGAGAATCGCCCTTGACCAAAACCTTGTGGTTTTATGTCCTGCTCTCCTTGTGCAGGAGCAGGCCAGAGCCAATGAACACATGGTACAGGTGCACAAACGCTTGCTGCCACCTTGCCTCAATGCAGGGCGACTCTGCCTTGTTCTTTGTTTTTTGGAGCCTCCTTCCATTGCCCCAGTGAGTCAGGCCAAAGCCAGATTATTCCTGATACCACATCCTTGCCCAGCTCCTTCACCCTTCCTATCTCTTGGTTTTAGTCTCTTCCTCATAGTTTTTTGACCTGGAAAGTGCTCCCTTGTTAAATCACAAATCCCTATCCCAAACTTTGCCAACCTAAGAGGCCCCTGAGTCACCCAGAGAGCACAGGTCTAGACCAGTTCTGAAAGGTACGTGTTGCTCCTGAGTCAGATTGAACATGGCCCCTGGTTATCCCAATGGAGATAGTGGCTTAACCAACCCAACCCAAGGGAGCAGTCGCAGGGAGGGGCTGTGAGCAGGGAGTGAGCCCCTGTGCCCAAGGAAACTGGCTGCAGAGCTTGACCAATCTATGCCACGAGGAATGGGCCTGCCCGGGTCTAGTGCCCAGCACTGAAACCGCCAGAATAGGCTCCATTCCTGCCCCCAAGATGAAGTTGCTTGAGGGAAGCAACTCTCAAGAGTCAGTGTACACGTTTGATTGATTACAGGGCCAAGTTTGCATAACAGGGTGGGGAAAAACAAGGGAGCCTGGAGGGAAGCAATTCAAAGATTATTCTTTGAAATTATATTATTGGAGTTAACTCTCAAATGGAACGACGATAGCATGAAAGATGGCATAAAGGGAAGAATGGCCTTTTTGCAGGGTTAGGCCAAGATGAGGGTCAGAGTAGCAGGGAATTTAGAGCAGTCTGAGAAGAGAGGAATGCTTGCAGAGACTTAGCAAACTGCCACTCTGCCCATGATGCTAGTCAGCCTGAAAAAGTGAGAAAGTAGCACTAACCTGATTAATGAGGAGCTGTGCCAAACCCACAGGGAGTTTGACAGGGCAGAGAGAGGGCATTTTTCTCCCCTCCCTCTTTGCGCGGGAAGAATAACTGGGAACGGCATGGAGACCACAATGACTGCAAGCTATGTGCATGTCACATGTCAGTGCCTTGTACACTTAATCACCAGCCCATCAGGGTGTCAGGAAAGGCAGCGGTCACCTGGACCGGGGAGGTAATTAATAAACCTGAAGTCTCTGCTGGATTAAGTGGGCTTTGCTTCAGTGGCTTAAGACTGATCAAGCAGTCAGGGAATCGAGGACGTTAAAAGAGGATGAAAGGGAAATGTAGGAAATAGGCTGTCATAGTAAAAGGAATTATGGCTTCAAAGGCAAGTAGGAGAAATTTCTGTGAAACATACAGTGCCTACACAGCAATGGAGATGGAGTCAATGACAAAGCTTAGATGGCACAAGGGGGAGCAGACAAATGTAAGGGGTCCTCTGGCTTCACTGAGAGAGGAGGAACTGAGGAAGGGGCTCCTTACCGGAAAAACTGTGGAACTTGGTGGGGCATTGGGTATCATGCTGGTTACTCATTAAATTTGTAAAAGTAATTCTATGTAACAAATGTATACAATGAACTACAAAGGGACATGAAAGAACTTTCTAGAGAGGTGAAAATATCCTATGTCTTAATTGGGGTGCTTGTTATTTAAGGTTTGTTTGGCATCAACCTGTGCATTTGAAATATGAGAATTTTATTGTATCTACATTATATACATTTTTTGTAAAATATATGCAATGAATATATACTGATTATATAATAATAAAAGGTTATTTTACTTAAAACTTTAATCAACTAAACAATTACTCACAGAATAGGTTAAACTCATCTCTTTGGCCTCAAGACTACAGATTTGTACAAATTGCATCGGTAGCTAATTGAGTTTAAAAAGATATTTTTTAAAGATACCAGAGTTTACTTGGGTGAAAATGGAACATTTCCATTTTTTAGTAATAAGTTACTTTTTCTGAAACTTGTTTGTGAAGCAAGTGCGTGTATATGTTACCTGGCTGGGCAAATTGGTTGCAATGTTTGGACCAGATGTGTGAGAGTTTTGAAAATGATAATTTTTTATTACTTCCACAGTGGCTTGTGGTCCTCATGGGCACAATGGAATTAACTAGAGTGTTGGAGCCTTTATCTTGGACATCCTAGCCTCCAAAACTGTGAGAAAATAAATTTCTATTATTTATAATTTACCTAGTCTCAGGTGTTTTGTTATAGCAGCACAGACAAAGACACTTTTGTATAAGTCAAAGTTGAATTCAGTTTACATTGGACCCTTTTCACTATTACAATAGTATGTTACCAATTAAAATATGTCCTTACCATTTTAACTAGTCTGGCTTTGTTCACATTGGTCAGTTAGCAATTAACTGTTTCTGTCACAAAGAGTATGTTAGTATTATACTATATAGTAAAATAAGACCAAGGGATAAAAACTGTAAGGATAGGCAAGAAACAATCACAAACAAACTCCTTTTTAAAGGAAGAAATACCTTTGGAAAAACATTAAAAAGATGAATTCTGTTGAAAGGGCTGTAATAATCTGAAGGGAAATGTTTTAATTGCAGGGAAAGGAACTAAGATCATTTAGTAAAAATTGAATTCAAGGAAATAGGTTAATGGGTTCAAAAGAATGTGCACAGGTCAGCAAGCCTTCATTAGAAATAAGATAAGGAATAGGGTAGTGAAAAATGAAAACATTTTTGTGACCATAAAAGAGCTGTCTGATTCGTACCGTCTTAGGGATGGATGCGCTTGAAGCTCTGACTCCAGGGGGGAAGTGGAGGGAAAGGCAACACATGTAACCTAAACATTTGTACTCCCATAATATGCTAAAATATATATATTTTAAAAAAGCTGTCTGGATTTGACAAAATGAATCAGAAGGTCCAACTGAAGCAAAATTGAGGACACAGCACTACTGTTCCCATGGCAATGAGCCCCTCCCCATGCTAATGATCATATAATAAGGTGGGAAACACTAGTTGTATAGACTGAATTGTGTCCCCTCAAAATTTATGTGCTGAAGCCCTGACCCCCAATGCGACTGTCTTTGTAGATAGGGCTTTTAGCTCGTCATATGGATGGGATCCTAATCCGGTGGGATTGCTGGCTTTGTAAGAAGAGGAAGGTCTCCACATACAGGCACCAAGGAAAGGCCATGTGAACACATAAGTGAAAAGGTAGCAGCTGTCTACAGGCCAAGAGGAGAGACCTCACTAGAAACACAATTGGCCAGCACCTTGATCTTGTACTTCCCAGACTTCAGAACTGTGAGAAATAAATTTCTGTTCTTTAAGCTACCCAGTCTGTGACATTCAGTTAAGGCATCCCAAGCAGACTAAATATTATTACAACTAGCAAATTTAGTTAGTGGCAATTAAAGGTAGAACCACATGACCTGGTTAGCTCAACCTTGGAAAACATCTGGGGAGGAGTTTGAAATGAGTTTTCCAACAAAGAATAAGTTCTTGGGGAGACTACTTCAGTTATATATAGAATGAATTAATTTTTGGACCATATTCCTCGTATAGCTTCTAGGTACAGCACATACCTGTAGTTCAGGGCTTCTCAACCTCGGCATTATGGACATTTTGGGCAGGATAATTCTGTGCTGTAGGGGGCTGTCATGTGCCTGGATATTTAGCTACATTCGTGGCATTTATCCACTAGATGCCAGGAGAACTGCCTTCCCCGTCCCTCACTCTGCTCCAGCCACACTTCTCTCACTTTTTTTGCTCACTTTTTCTCCAATAGGCTGGCCATGTTCCTACCTCAGCCAGGGCCTATGCCCCAGTTGTTTCTTATACCAGAAATACTTGCCCCAGACCTACACTAGTCTTACTCCCTTATCCCATTCAAGACTTTGCTCAACCTCTACCCTCACCCCTCGTTGTAAATTGTAAATCTTCTCCCTTAACCTTCCCCACCCTCCCTGGTTTTGACACTTAAATCTCTCCAGATACTGCCAAATGCTCCCTTTAGGGCAAAATTAGCTCTGGTTGAGAATTACTGCTGTAGTTAGTCTTACCAACCTCAGAGTAATTTAGTGAAGATAATGTGGGTTTGTGTCCACATTATTCTGCCTATAAGACTATCAACATTGCTAACAAAGAAGGATCTTCATGGGAGAAACAAAATATTGTCTTCCTAATGACAAGTTTAAGTGGGATGAGATCAGAGTAATAAGAATAGTATCCTATTAGGTTGTCTGTTTCCTCTTCCCCTTATTACATGGTATGGTTGGTCCAATCCAGAAAGAGTAAGAAGAATAAAATAGAAAGTCAAATGAGTGTAAATTTATGTAACCTAACCTTAGCTCATTCTTATTTATTTGAGGCAAGTTACAGAAATATAAACAATTGGATAAAAATAAAGGAAGGCAAAGGGAAAAAAACAGGAAAATCAATACAGTCATCAAATGTTTGTATTCAAGTTGGTGCCATAATGTCCTGTATTCTTGATGGAAACATGTGGGATGCAAATTTGATATTGAACTTTTAGTTCTGGAAGAAAAGAATAAATGATCAATTAAAAGATAAACGGTGTTGGTAAGTTTAAAGAAAAAGAATAAAGAAGATGATATTGAAAACTCAGAAAAATCTCCTTCATGGTTCTTCAAAACAGAAACAGACCATCACCTATTAGACATTTCTCCCAATAATGTAATCTTTTCATCATTGACTTTTTCCTACCTGTATAAGCCATAATTAATCAATATATTTATGTCAAATTGCACTAAATATAAGGGAAAACTGTCCCCAGCTCACTAACAAAATGAATAATCCATTGAACAATAAAAACATTAATAATAATTTCTTACATTTCTATTTCATTTTCATTATTATATTTAGCCCTTAGAAAATTCTGTAAGCATTTAATAACATTTTCATCGATAGGACTTAGTGAAATCAAGTAACTTGCCCAAGATCACAAACCTAACATGTGAAAGAAGTGGGGTTTGAATCAATGACTTTTAGCCCCATGTTCATTCCTTTTTTCCCCATTATATTATCTGTCTCTTCTTTATTAATATTTTACATATAAAATTTTATTTTAGTAAATGTTTACTTTTATAGCACATATCCATTGGTCAGGAAGGTTTCAGAAGCATATGAAAGAAATCTACACTCGACATGTCTTAAACAAAATCAAATTTCTTACTTCGCAATGGTACTCCTAAGGAGCCAGGTCCCTGGTGTGCTAAGAACATGGGCATGTAATATCCTAGAGAACCGCTGATCTTTCTGCTTCTTTGCTCCACCATCCAGAATGTCAATTTCACCTACAGGATGGCTCTCCATTTTTACAACATGGCTGCAGTAGTTCCAACCACCAAGTTTAAATATGACGACACCCAGTGAGAGTAACAGACCATTTTTTTCTCCTTTTGTAAAACATTTCTTTTGATATATAGTTCGCATACCTTATTTCTTTTTTTTTTTCACACTGTAATATCTTTAATTAAGTACAAATAACTTTTTAACATGTTATTATGTTACATGGAGACCATTTCACCCACTGCTCTGTTTGGCTGCCAGTCTCTTATCCCTCCTTCAGCAATGGTGAGGCAGATACCTTTTCCTCGAAGAAGAGAAATCCATGGTTTGTTGCCTTTGCCAATAACGAAAATGTTGGAGAGGCGAGTGGCAAAGCTGTTGCCATTGGCATCTTTCACATGAACCACATCAAAAGACCCGGGATGTCTTTCTCTGTTGGTGATCACACCAATTCTCCCCAGGTTAGCGCCTCCAGTCACCATACACAGGTTACCAGTGTCAAACTTGATGAAATCAGTAATCTTGCCAGTCTCCAAATCAATCCGAATGGTGTCATTCATTTGGTGAGTGGATCAGGATAGCGGATGGTATGAGCATCATGAGTCACCAGATGAGGGATTCCTTTTGTGCCCACAAAGATTTTTCTCACTTTGCACAACTTGTACTTGGCCTCCTCAGGTGTGATACGATGAACAGCAAAGCAACCCTTGGTGTCATAAATCAGACGGAAATTCTCTCCAGTCTTGTCAATGCTGATGACATCCATAAATCCAGCAGGATAGATTATATCAGTTCGGACCTTGCCATCAATTTTAATGAAGCACTGCATGCAGATCTTCTTCACTTCATCTCCTGTCAGGGCATACTTAAGCCTGTTTCTTAGGAAAATGATGAGTGGGAGACACTCTCTCAGCTTGTGGGGACCAGTGAATGGACGAGGAGCAAACACACCGGTCAGCTTATCCAGCATCCAATGCTTTGGAGCTGCTACACGCTTCAGATGCTTCTTGGGACCGCAGGCCATGGCTGCGCTAAACACGGAAAGAGCAACATACCTTATTTCTTTTTAGTTGTTCTATTTGTTATTGGAAGTAGACTATTGAAATCTCCATTATTGTTGAGTTGCCCATTTGCCCCTTTTTTTCTGTCAGTTTTTGCTTTGTGTATTTTGGTGCCCTGTTATTAGGTGAATATATGTTTATAATTGTTATATCTTACTGATGGATTGACTCTCTTACCATTGTAAAATGTCCTTCTTTACCTGTAGTAACATTTTTAAGGCCTACATTGTCAGATATCAGTACATCAAGCTTTCTTATACTTGCTGTTTGCATGATATGTGATTTCCTTTTCCTTTTAATTTATTTGTAACTTTTAATCTAAAATGTGTTGTCCATAGAACACATATAGCTGTGTTTTATTCAATCTGATGATCTCTGTCATTTAATTGGGTTGTTTCATCCATTCACACTTAACGCTGTTATGGATACAGTTGGATTTATGTCTGCCATTTTACTTTTTGTTTTCTATGTCTCATTTTGTTATTCTTCTATTCCTCCTTTACTGCTTTCTTTTGCATTTTTCTACTCTAGTATTTTAATTTCTTTAATAATATTTTAGCTTTTTATACTTATATACTAAGTTGCTCTAAGATATACATATATATATGTATATCTTATTTTAGATTTATATTAACTTGAGGCAGATATAGAAATATTACTTCCATATAGTTCTATTCTCTTTTTCCCCTTTTTGTGTTATTATTGTTATACATATTCCATTTATAAATATCACTACTCCAATAATACATTGTTAAAATTACTACATTATATAATTTTATAACTTTTAAAGAAGATGAGAGAAGAAATAGAAGGTATATATTTGTGACTATTGTTACATTAATGTTCTTATTTATCCTCTCTGGTCACATTTTATGTCACTTATTCTACTTTTCAACCCAAGAATCCACATTTTGACCTTTCATATGATTTATATCTCTTTATTAATATTTTTCATTTGATGTGACATTATCATCATATCTTCCTTTAATTCCTTAATCATGGTTTTTTTTTTAGTTCTTTAACATATTTATAATGGTTACTTTGAAATCTTTTATGTTATATCTGACATTTGGTCTCTCTCGCAGGCTGTTTCTGTTGTCTGTTTATGGTGTATGGGTCATACTTTCCTGTTTCTTTTTATTTCTCATAATTTTTGTTGGAAACTGAACATTTTAGATAATATATTATCACAACTCTGGATACTTATACCCCCTTCACAGGGTCTATTGTTGTAATTTGCTTGTTTATTGGTTTAGTGACTAGATGGATTATTATAGTGAAATCTACCCCCATCCTTCAGTGCTAAGCCTCTAATTTTGGTTCTCAATGGGCACATCATGGAATATTCCCACAGTTACTCTGGAATAAGAGTGGTTTAGGCAGGACTGTCTGTCTCTTTCCCCTGACCATACTCACGTACCTCATGTATGCCAAACACACGCCCATCTTTGGGCATTTTCCTTTGTTAGTTCCTCTTCTAGAAGACTCTTCCTTCAGACATCATGGCTTACTTTCTCAGTTTATTGAGGTCTTGACTCAAATGTTACTTCCACAGAAAGATCTTCTCTGGTAAATCCATCTAAAATAGCAGTCCCTCTTGGGTTTCTTTCCTAGTTTATTTTTTCACAACATTTGCACTAACTATCATGATAACATGTGATTTGCTATCATAATTATTATTATTATTATCATTGTCCATCTCATACACTAGAATGTGATTCAAAAAGCATGAAGTTTGCCTGCCATATTCACTTTTATAACATTCTTAAAGCCTAAGACAATCCATGGCACATAGTAGGCACTCATCAAACTTTCCTACATAAATGAGTGGGGAAAAAAATGAATGAATGAACACTGTCTCCTTATACCAGGCATTAGAAGTAGGGGGAAGCATGCTCTGGGAAGAAAACTAAGGATGAGAAGAATGTGGATGCTGAGACACAAAAGGCAAACTTCCCACCTGTGTTTTCTTGGGCTTGTTCCTCTGTGCATCTAGGGAAGTGACTTCTACTAAAAAGGTTTATCTGCATTATTACTTTGCTCTAAAATCTCACAAGTCCCAAGCTACAAGGCAGGAGAGAGAAGGCACTAGTACAAGACGAGAAGGGAATTAATTATGTTTAATTTTTGCTAGCACACTCATTTTAAGGGTTAGGGAAATATGTACAAAGGCAAGTGTAAAGGACCACAGCCACTCAGGGGAAAATATTACATGTAAGTTTTCTCAAAATATTTACACATGGCTCTATGCAATCTATATACAACCAGAACACTCCTCTGCTAAAATTCCTTCAATTATCCCTCAGGAAAAAGACACGGATGTTTAATATGATTAAAAGATCCTATAGGATCTGGCCTCAACCTTCTTCTCTAAATGAGGCTTAAGCAACCTGCTTCCCAAACTTGCTAAGCCCCCTTCAATTCCCCATGTGGTTCCTTAGTACCTTTATATTTATTACACCCTGCAAACTTTCTCCTTCAGGCATTGCCTAGATAAACTTTACTCATGTTTCAGTTCTCAACTCACATCTCACTTCTACCAAGCCTCTTCTTGCCCCCCTAAACTAAGTAGTCCCCCAAATTAAAGTAAAACTAGCTGCTGTAACAAATACACTTCAACACAAAAATGGCTCAAATCGTTGTCTCGCTCATGTAGCAGTCCAAATCAGAATAATTTGAGGACACAGGTGATATGGTCTAAAACTACTTCAACATGTGGTTTTCAAGATCATTATGATTATCTCACCACTCAGCTGGACCAGGGTAAGAGCAGGGAGGAGCACACATGGGAAGTTATATGAGCCAAACCTGAAATTGGCAGACATTACATCTTCTCATATTCTATTGGCTAGATGTCAGTCATGTGGCTATATCTAACTGCAAGTGAGACTGGAAAATGTTATCTAGCTGTAGTCCCAGAAAAAAAGGGGGGGGGGGGAGAATTTGTATTTGTGCAAAAAGGCAGCATAATCTGCCACAAGGCCCCTTCCTCTCCCCTTCCATTATATATTTCTATACCACCTGATATTTCTCTGTCACAAAGCCCGATGCACACGTTATATGCAAGGCTTGTGAAGTCTATGAAGGCAGGAACTGGGTGTGACTATTCCCCACTACATCCCTTGGCAAATAGGCTCTCCGCAAATACCACGTGAAACTGCTGGTTTCTTGGTCATAAAATGTCTAATATTTGCAATTTGGAAGAACAAACCTTTAAGACACATCTTTGGCAAATGGGTTATTTAGTAGAGCATCTCCCACAGGTTAGTGGAAAGCTATTACACTGAACTCAGCTATGTTTCAACTTGATTCTTTCCACTGGTCTTAAGCCTTGTTACATAATTTATAATAAATCCTTGCCAGGGAAACACTTGTAGAGCAAAGTGTTTTATGGACTAACTGTGAGGTCATGCAGCCTGGGGAAATTTGGTGGAGGGGTCTCTCACACAGACCTCCACTTAGGCTTAGGAGGAAGCTTTGTCGTGCATGTTAATGAATGACAGACCTCCAGTTCTATCCCAATCTACTACATGCCAGCATGAGTCCAGAGCCAAAGACACAAAGATGATTGCTTTGATTGCTTCCTTTGAGGAGCTCATAGACCTGCAAGGGATTCACAGTCAGTTTGTTTTGGAAATAACCCCTTGGCAGTTTTTTTTTTTTCTGGCATATTATGGGGGTACAGATTTTAAGGTTTCAATAAATGTCCATTCCCCCACCCCACAAGTCTGAGTCTCCAGTATGACCATCCCCTAGATGGTGCTCATTTCACTCATTAACCCTTTGGCAGTTTTTGAGAGAATGGACAGGATAAGAGAAAGAAAAACCATCTGGGAGTTGATTTGAATAGTCCAGGCAAGAGCTGATGTCCTATGATGCTTTTCTTTTTCTTCACAGCTTTTTCTTTCTTTCTTTCCCTTAAGGGAAGAGAGGGCAGAAAGAAGGTTGGTAATAGGAAGGGTGAAGGGGCCAGAGAAGGATAACTATTCAAAGAGGAAAGCAATGGTCCTTTACCTGCTGATGAAGAAAGCAGTGAAGGCTCAGAAAAGGCGGCTGCCATGCAGATGAATGTCAGTGTGCGAGTGTGTGAGTGTGCTGTGCTTAGAAAGTGTTCACCTAAGAAGTTCCCACTCCTTTCCAACCCCTTAAAGAGAAATCTGCCACTGAAATTAAGAAAAATTGGGATCTCAAGCATGTCAGAGATTGAGGCTATGCAGGCTTTTCCTGGCATCCACCTTGACACTCAGCCCCTACCTTAATCCTTATGAGTGCCAGTGCTTGAGAAATGGGAAGGAAAGCCCATTCCAGGGTGTGTGCATTCCATCATTTGTCAAGCAGGAGCAGTCTTTTTGCTGGGTCTTTGTTGCTCCCAGGCTCAGAGCTAAAAATAGACTTTCCAAAGAAAGCTCCCTTTAGGTGGTCCTACCAAGGCAATTTACATTATCAGCTCTAAGCTTCAAGACTAATTTGGAACACTCCTGCATTTGATGTGCTCCTTTCCTCCCCCCCCCCCAGGCATCACTGCTTTTCTACAACAGATTCTAAGGAAGTACTCGGTGCAGAGATCTCAGATTTGAGCCAGGAATTAAGACTTGATGTGGGAGCGGGGCTAGCATAGTTTAGTTGCCCTATAAGTTCCAATCGGGTTCTCTACACAGAGTAAATTCTTCTGCCCATTTTTTTCTCCTATATTAAGGTTAAAAACATCAGCCCACAGCATCATACTTCTCTAAGCTTTCTATTAAACCTAGTGACTTTGTGGGGTCACATTTCCCTTCTAAAGTACCTGGGGTGACGCATCAGTTGCAGAGTGCTCTGCAGTGGTCACTGTGGAGGCTGAAAGAGCATGCACATCAGAGCACAAAGATCCTGAGGCAGTCCTCAAATTGAGTGGCATGTCACATCCAGGCCATTCTGGGCAATGTCAGAGAGCCTGAGCCGGGAACCTGGCTTCACAGCTGCCTGCTCAGTGGTGGGGACTGGGGGCTCTGTAGGGGAATTGCCAAAGCATTCTGGGTAAATAAGCAGCTGTTAGTGCTGGCTCTTCAGAGGCATGACTACTGAAGGTCCAACTTCTGTGAGCACAGGGCATGTATAAAAGCTGTCACATTATAAAAAGAGCTTTCAAAGACAATTGTATTGTCCAGTCATTTTGACAACCGCATGGGATGAAAAAATTTTAAAGATGAGGAAATGAAAACCCAAGAGAGTGAATTGACTTGCCTGAGTTGAAACGTACCCAAATTTCAAGCATCAGAGTACTGGAAATAAAATTGATTATTATTTCGGTGAAATTCGACATCTATATGGTAATATGTTTTCCTATCCAGAAACAAGATCCCTCTTACCATCAAAATCTCCAGTTTTGTTCATTTACTGACTCAGCAGTTATAGACTAAGTGCCTAGTGCATGCACCAGGCAAGTAGTAGCTTTTGTTGTTGATTTGTTTTCTTTTATTTCATTCATTATTTATAAATTCTGCATAATCACATAAGGCCTATTTCTTAATTTTTAAAAAATATTCTTTCCTTGTGAATGGGATCTTTTTGCATTACATTTCTCATTTATTACAGATAGAAAGAAAAGCTGTTGCCATTTCCACTTTAATTTTCTAACCAACTACCCAATTGAACTCTCTAATGAGTTCTAATAGTCTTAAATTAGTTACCTTGTTCTTTTCAAGTAGGAATTATGCTATCTGAAGATAAGAATACTATTAATTTGAAAAATGTCTTTGTATTTCTCTCTCCTACATCCTTCTCTTTTTGTCTCCCCTAATTGCTTTTCTTAAGTGAACTGTCCCCTATTGCTAGAAAGAAAATGCTCTATCTATACTAAAAATGGGAGTATTTGGGGTTCAAAGGAAAATTCAAAGTTTTCCATTGCCCAGTTCTATGGAACAAAAGGAGTTCAAAGAGGCACCCCAGTGAATTTTGGGGTTGCAAACATAGAATTCACTGTCCTCATCCCTTGTGCAACAGCAAACTTCATTTCTCCTTGCAATAAAAATCAATCACCCAGCCTACAAACTATGCAAGTTAGTTCAGTAACAAAAGGAGATCTAAATAGTCAGATTGGTCTCAGCTTCTATTTTATCAGAATAATTACAATGTTCCCTAATGGAAGCACTTAACTCTTGTGCACTAGGACCTCCAAATGCACTGAGCTTAAATTTACAGACATGAAAAGCGAACTTCTATAAAAGGTGATTAGATATAGTGGTGTGAGAAGCCACTTGCACCCCCAGTTCCTGTACCTGAGCATTCTGGTTATAGGAGAGATGACCCTATATTTTGGCAGCTGTTTGACAGCCTAGTTGGCATTCACAGGACAGCGCCCAAATGAGTAAGTTGTTTCTTTGCTGATTCCTTATCTGAGCTCCTAGATAATGGGGTATGTGGTAAGATCAGTAAATTCCATGAGTACAAACTCACTGCTTCTCTTGCTTTCTCTAAAATGTGTTCCTTGGTCAGCAACAATGTCATGGGGAATCCCATGGTATTGGGTAAGGCATTCTTACGCTCACAAATGGTAGTGCTGGGAGAAGCACTTTTAGCAGAGAAGGTAAATGCATACCTGGAATTTGTGTCTATGCCTATGAGCACCAAAAACTGTCCCTAGCTTAACAGGAGGGATTGGATGTTGTCGACTGGCCACAAGATAGCCAACTTTTCCCCACCAAATATCTCAGATTCTGCCCCATACTTCGCAGTGATAAAAACCAGATCAGTGAGAGAAGGAATAGCCCATGAATGGCCTCTGTCCCTGCTGCAGTGACCTCTTTGCCCACCAGCTCTTTGAGCATGCACTAGGCAGCTGATTAAAAGAGACTGACAAACATCCATAGGATGGGTCTTGTCACCTGGTCCCGGTGTGAATTGACTGAGGACGCACTGTCTTCACATTCTGCCCATTCCAAGAGGTTCATCCATACACTTCAACAGAACTGATCACAATGTATTCCTGTTTTGTTTTTTCCAACTCCTACCCACTAGCAATTATCCAGAAAGTCCTCTCATCTACAAGAAGAAGAAAATCAGATAATACCATAAAAAATTCTTCTCCCGGGAGGATTTCCCTTCACCACTATCCATCTAGGAAGGGGAGTTGGGCACAAATTCTTAATAGACTGGAACTGGCAAACCTTGTAGGTTCCATCATTTTTCTTCTCTATTGACCGGCCCTAGGAAACTCCCCATGAAGCCACAGCTGTCGGTTGAGGGACAATAAATAAAAATGTTGATAGTGCTCTATCTGTAAGCCAGATTATTTGTGCATGGGTGTTTGTTAGTAATATTTTCATTTATAATTTCTGTTTATGTTATGTGTCTTATTTGTATTTATGCAAAAGAAAGAAACAAACTGAAAATATAAAGAAAAAAAAAACAACAAAATATGACCAGATAATTAAGCAAGTAGTGGTTTTCTACATACTAGTCAGTAATGGGAAACTGACTTACTCTTTGCTAACAATTCAGAGAGCAATGTTTTAGTTACTCACTAAATCCCTATTTCTTAAACTTTAAAATGGAATTTTTAGCACCTGACTTACAGAATTTTTAAAAGAGTATAAAGAAACTAATATATGTTTAAACATAAAATTATTGCTTTAGCAATATTAAGAGTTCTTAATAATGTGTCATTTTAATATGTTATATTCTATTGCTATAACACAATTATACCACATGTATTTTATGTATGTTTTTAATAAATAAGCTTTAAAAGTCTGGTGAATTTAATAGTGAAGTCCCTCTTGATTCCATGGTTCTCGCAAACAAAAGATAAATTCTAAAGTTGCCAGTCTCCAAGGATCATAAAGTAGGAATTACAAGGCCAAATACTTGTCAGCATTTTGGTTTCGGTTTTAGAAGTTATGTCCCATTTTTGAATTTATGCTATTTTACATATCTTCCTCTAGGCATTAGTCATTGTGTTTATAATTTTAGCAATGCCAATATTTAATTTATGTGTTCAATGAATGAATAGCATAATTTGGGCACCCACATAGAAAAAAAGTCAAAAGAACTTCAATAGCACTTTAATGTAGTTATATTAATAAGAAAATGGGCACACAGAATGCTCACATGGGAATTTCTTTGTGTGATACTTAATGGAATTTTTAAAACTTCCAACTAGACAATTAACAGAGTAGGTAGTTGTGGGTGGGTGAATACATTAGGAAACCAGAATAGAATCATTGTGCAGGAAGGTTGCAGGGATAATGGTAAAAAAACATTTCACTGAAGGTCCTGATTTGACCAAAGAGGAAACAAAGGCCTAGGGCAGTTGAATGGTGAACAGATTTCTTATGTTATTTTTGCCATGCCAAATTTCCTTTGGTTTTATGTTGCTAGCTATCATAACTCCAACTCCATATCTAGAACTTTTAAATGAGGGTGACAAATACTCTGATTTATAAGGTTTTAATAATGCCAGAGGAAAAGACTACACGAGAAAGAAGAAGGCTTGACTTGATGATGCTTAGACTTCGTGTTCTCCAGGAAAAAAAAATGTCTTTATGGAAATGACACCAATAAAAAGAGCCTTCCTCTTCAAAATGAAGAGCAGAAAATTCCTTTTTGGTTTTCTGCTCACATGCTTGTTTTTCCTGCTCTTGGTCTAATCACTAGAGTCAGGCTTGTACAGGAGACTGGGGACATAAAATGCCTACAACAAGTTATACCCACTTGTATAACCCAAGAGAGGATGCTGTGCCTGAGACACGTGGCCAAAGAAACCTTTTAAAACATCCGAGTGAAGGAAGATGAAATGGAAAATTACATGGCAGTACATGTGGCCACTCCAATGGAAATGTATGCCACAAAGAAAATGAAATCCACCAATTGCAGTTCTCTGGAAGGACACAATAAGTGGAAAGAAGACTAGATGGATAACCAAAAGATCCAGATTTTTAGGCCCATCTCAACATTTCATTGCATTTGTGAAACTGGGTAAGACACTTGGCCTCCGTGAGAGTCAAATAAGGATAATATTCTGGGGTACATAAATGGATTATCATTCTACCAGCTTTTCAGTGGTTTGGGAAACATTAAAGAAAAAGTTAAGTCTCTGATCTGAGGTTTTTCACTTAAACCTCATTTGTCCCAGTACCTACGGTGAATCGCAGCAATTTCCCATTCCTTGGTGCTTGCCTATACCCCCACTCTGTTGTCTGCGCATGCAACAACAGAACTTGAACTTGAAAAGAGTGTTCAAGGACAATTCAACCAGCAGCCTGTAGATGAGGAGTGAGGCCTAGAGAGACGAGGAGGAGCTCACCAAGTTTTTGAGGAGAAAAGAATTGAAATGGTCATGGGGGCACCTGGAGCATCAGCTACTGAGAGGAGGGAAAACCCAAGTACAGCAATGGCTCTGAATGTAGCCATGGCCCTCAGGCATTATTTCACAACACACAGCTAAATTTCCAGGAAAAAAGGAGGAAGTGGCCCCACTTCTGAGAACCCTTTTCTCTTGGGGTGCAAAAATACCCTTCTTTAAAAGGACAGACAGGCCGAGGAACCTCAGCTATATCCCATCCCCTGAGGTTACTAGCCAGGATGTAAAGTCAGTGCTAAAGTCTTCTCTTACTCTATGCGTCTAATTTTATTTTCTTTCTTTATTTTGTGTGAAATTAATGTTGCTGATTTTGGAGGGGTGGTTTTATTTTGTTTTGTTTTTATTTTTTGAGGCAGGATTTCCTCTGTCACCTGGGTAGAGTAGGGTGGCATCATCATAACTCACTGCCAACTCAAACTCCTGGGCTCCAGTGATCCTCCTGGTTCAGCCTCCTAAGTAGCTGGGACTATAGGCATGCACCACCACACGGGGCTAATTTTTCTACCTTTTGTAGAGACAGAGTCTCCCTCTTACTCAGGCTTGTCTGGACCTCCTGTCCTGGAGTAATCCTCCTGGTTTGGCCTCCCCAAATTCTAGGATTGTAAGCATGAGCCACCACACCCTGCCATGTTGCTGATATTATAAAGCATACCAAAAAATAAAAAAGAAATGGAGAGCTTTTCTAGAATTTGGAGATCAAAAATAAAATGATTATCATCGCTTTGTTCAAAGGTCATGAGGATGTTTTAATGAAGGTGATAACAATAAGTATTGCTAACTATTCAAAAACCAGCTGATTTTTAAAAAATTATCACAACTTTCTTCAACAAGCAATTTTGGAGCACAAACCCTGTGCCAGAGACTGGGCCACGCATCAGGGCTGTAGATAATAACTAGACATAATCCCTGCCCTAGGCTAGAGAGTAAACACTCTATTATGATAAATGTTTCATAATGTGATAAATGCCTTACTGGATGAACTACAGAACAGGGGTACATAGGGACAGGTAATGCTTGTTGAGATTACAAAAAGAGTCAGGGCTGTAAAATAAAGAGATGGCAAAGGTCCCTCCCAAAAGCGGGATGGGATTCTTGGAAACCATGTAGGGATCTGTTATGAAAGGCACTATGAGATTGTCATAGGGACATGGGCTTTGGAATCAGTGTTCAAAGTCTTTCTCTGTCTCTTGCTGACTGTGTTAGATTATAAAAAGTAGGCCCAATCCTTCCACTCTTCTTTACCATGTGACTTTGCACTTCCTCCAATCAAGAGGTAGAGTCTATTTTTGTATCTCCTTGCATCTAGTCTTTGCCATGTCATTTGCTTTGTGACACAAGCAGAAGAAGCCTTGTCGCGCCCGCCTCGCCAGCAAGGAAGACACGGCAACAGGAGTCCTTCTGACGGTGCTTTATTGGGGGATCCCTTAGGCTACATTTTACGGAAGACCCAGAAAAGGGGAAGGGCAGTTTCTTATATACACTGCAAAGCAGGAAACTCATATCATTGGTTACATTTGACACACAGGCGCAAAGCTTGTTTACCAGCGGGAGAAGCAAGGGCGAGGCACCGGATATCAGCGCCATTTTTTAATGGCGTTGTCACCGCGCCCCACAAAGCCTGGCAAGCACTTGAGCATTGGAGTTTGTCCTCTCTGTGGGTCCTTGGATCCCTGAGACCAACATGTGAACAAGCCCACGCTAGCCTGCTGAAGGATAAGAGATCGTGACACCTGGCAGATGACTTCCAACTTGTGCATGAACCCACCGAAGTTACCCGCAGAATTGCCCAGCCAAGCCCATCCCGATTGCTTACCCACACGCCCCTGAGCTGAGTAAAGGATTGCTGTTCTAAGCACTACATTTTGAGATCTTTTTCTTACAGAACAAAAAGCTAACTGGCACACTCAGGGACTTTGGATAATTTGCTTCACCTCTTTAAACGTGGGTGTCCTCATCTATAACATGAAAATAATAATAATAATTTACTCATAGGTTGTTGAGTGTATTAACTAAAATAATGCATATGAAGTACTTGGAATAGTGCCTAGCACACAGAAAATATTAGATAAACAGTGGCTAATATTAATAGTATGATTCTGTCCTTATACCCAGAATTTAATTTAGCCAGAGGCCAGGGGTGACCCTATGGGATTCTGTATGCTCTGCAACTACTAGAACCACACAATTGCTTGGGACAGGTTTTAAAAGGCAACATTGGGGAATTTTGTTGTTTGTTTGGTGTTTAAGTTTTTCTAGGTATTTCATACACTGGTTAATAGGTTTTAAAAATTGAAAAATGCTATTTGATGATGTGCTTTGTTTTCATGAGGAACATTTTTTTAACCATTGCCTCCACACAACAGTTTTAGCAGCTGAATTTTCTACTTTCTGTGACTTCAGTGGCATGTACACATTCCTGATTCATCTCTACTGGGGAAGCACAGGCAAAATAATATTTAACTAGATCACAGGAAGGATATGTGGGTTTGCTAATGGCCTCTGAAAAAAAAATTAAGTATTAAGTGGTTCAATTCCTTCTACTTCTCTATCTCGAACATCAAGTCTAAGAGAATTAATTTTCTAAAAATTAAAATTCTGCCCTATGGAACACAATTAGGAAAACATGCAAACCTTCCCTTTTCAATAGTGTGGATTTAGTTTCTTTTAAGTAACTTCAAGTAATATCTAATAGCTATGAGCGTTTATATTACTGCTGAAGTCAGAAATTGACATAAATTTAAACTAGCAGCAAACACGATGTAATAGAAAATTTTTTTGTTGTTTTTTAAATTAGTTATATGCTAATATTTCACAAATGTCTCTGAACTGAGCTTCTTCTGACCCTCAAAGCTCCCCTCAGTGGCAGAAGTCCTGAGATGCGAAACCTTGCTCAAGGTAACATGTTTATCCTTTACGATAGAACTATCTAGAGTCTTCAGAAATGCATGTACAACTTCTGTTTCCTGGTAGGCAACAGAATTATTCTATCTTCAGTATGAATGTCATCTGAACCTAAAATATGAATGCAAGAACATGTATAAGGGCTATAAAAACCAAACTGCCAGCCAGAAAGACAATTAATGAGGGAGATTTTCAATGAGAACCTTGTTTGTGTTTGTGAACTAATTTATACCACAGGCTCTAATTATGTGTGCCTGTAAATGAGAGATAAGGTACTTAAGTCACAAGAATATATCTGAATTCCCTAATTGTGTTTTGAATCCTAGCAGGGTGCTCAATTTGGAGGCCATATAAAATACAAGAGCATGATTCTGTAATCAGAATGTCTCTACTTAACAGCTTTGTGTTCTTGGGCAAGTCACCTCTCTGAACCACAGGATCCTCATCTGCAAAGTGAAAATCATATTACCTCCTAGACTTTAGTGAAATAAAGCACATAAAAATGCTTAAAAGAGTGATTAGCACATAATCAGTACTCAACACATGCTTGCTGCTTTTGGGTAGTATGTTTGACCCTTGCAATGTTTCCTGTGGCTCAAATGGGATGGTTCAGATCACTGTTTATGGACAGCCACACCAGTCACTGAAGTTGAACTCTCATCTAAGACAGGCTGACAGTATTGAGGGCTCTCATGTCAGGTTGTCTGTGACTGAACACTATTGCTATGATTTGAATGTTTGTTCCCTCTAAAACTCATGTTGATATTTAATCCTCAATGTGGGAATATTGAAGGGTGGGGCCTTTAAGAGGGGATTGGGTCATCAGGGCTCTGTCATGATGAATGGATTAATCCATTCATGGGTTAATGGATTAATGGGTTATCATGGGAATGGCACTGGTAGCTTTACAAGAGGAGAGAGAGAGACCTGGTCTAGCATACTCAGCCTCCTTGCTATGTGAAACCTGCATTGCCTGGGGACTCTGCAGAGAGTCCCCACCAGCAAGAAGAACCTCACCAGATGTATCCCCCTGACCTTGGACTTTTCAGCCTCCAGAACTATAAGGAAAAAAAAAGTATTTCTTCATAAATTACTCAGTTTCAGGTATTAAGTTATAACAACAGAAAACAGACTAAGACAACTATTATACGATACTATAGCGTGGGGCTGTGTGGTGTGGAATCAGAGGGAAGTAAGTCCCAACAAGAAAGGAATTACTGAAATAAAACCTGGATTTGAGCACAATTGCCAGGGACTTGTGATCAATTCAAGTGCCTGAACAGACCCGCAGAATGCAAAATGCCAAGTGTCTTCTGTCTAGAGTGATGTATAGAAGTGGTTCCATTGCATAGGTCAACCCCACATCTGATTACCAATGGAAAGGAAGTAAGAGTGACTGATAATTAAAGAAACATTGCAGATGTGGGAATTAGAGTGTGGTGGTGCCTATTGTGGGAACAGTATTAGGTTATGATGAAAACAAACGAAACACAGACTATTCAAATCACTAGTTGTTTCTGTTCCTACCCAGGAGTCCAGACTGTTTTTAGGTGAGAGAATATTGGCTGGAAACTATTGATCAGGAAAATGCTTTTTATAAAAGAGGAAGACATTAAGGAATTACATTAGACATTCTGGAAAAACTCAAATACTCATATCGATTTTTAGACAATGGAGTCACACCTTGGTTAACGCATGGCAGTTTCACAGAACTGTCATATTATAATTTCTAATGAGTGAAGTTTGTAAATGATCCCTCTTTTCTGAGATACTCGTTTTTTTATTTAGTTAGATACATGTGTGTCAATACTCAAGTATTCCCCAGATGATGAATACAAATGAATAAACATTCTCTCCTTCCCTATAGCACATCATTTTTGCAATTGTAATATTTTTTGTGTAATATAATACTTTGCTCTCATTGATTTTTCACATTGATCCTTCTTCCAAAGGTTCACTTTCCAGAAAGGGGAAGCAGCCACATGACCTTCTCACATTACCTCCAGATAACTTTACTAACATTTGGTCTGCTGAAAAAATGCAGAAGATTTTAGTTTCCTTCTCTTAGAAGCTTGGATGAAAACAACTTTGAATTTCAAGGTTTGTCACTGTCCATTGTCAATAATTCTTCTATGATTAGTCTGATTGATTTCCCAAGTTTGGGAATTACAATCGGTCCACAGTGAAGAGATGCTCAATAAAAATAACTTTAATTTAAAACTAAAACAAATTTTCTTTATTTTTTGTTGTTGTTGTTGTTTTTGTTTTTTATAGCCTTAGAAAAACTTCTTGCGCCTTGAGATTCCTCAATATATCTTCCTGATCATGCAATCATTCCTCTTTTAGGCTCATAATTCTTCTGTTTCGTGTCATAACAATCAAGAATAATCCTCCAAGTCAGTCATTTAAATCTCCCTCAAAATATGCTGTGACTAGCTGAGCACTCACAATAGCAGTTCCCATGAAGACTGTGCACACACAGCACATACAGGAATAGCAATGTTGTCTCTGAGTATTTTATGAAGCAAGCTAGATATGTATTATAACGGGGAAAAAAGGTTTTTATCCAAAGATTCCAAAAAAGAGTCTAAATTTTCCCCCCTCTTAACAGGTACTTAGTTTCATGGCCCTTCTTTCTTTTATTTTCTACACAGTAGGGGCTTGGAAGGCTGAGGAATTAACGACTGGATGTAGAGAAAAGAATGTTGAATAAAGACAGGAGTATGTCACTTCATGGAATGACTGGGGTTATAGGGTTGGATGACCTTGAATAGGCTAATTACCTGCTCAGTGTTCTCATTGGTAAAGTAAGGAAAATAGACTGATTTAACTTTCCAAGTCTCATCCCAGCCAAATAATCTGGGACTCTGTGATGCAGAATCAGTGGGAAAACAGTCCCAAGAGGAAAGATGAAACAGAAGAAGAAAACAGGGAGATTATGGAAACAGGAATGGCTTCTTGAGGCTCCCAGGGATTCTTAGGGTAGATACAAGGGTCTAGGATTTATTTTCAATTTTACAAAAAATGCAAATGTAGTGAAAACTGTGCATTTACTTGTGGACTGGTTACCCAGTCAGATTCTCTAAAATATTGGGCTTCTTCTTTCAGTAGGAGTGTAATCACCTGGAGTAGGAAGACAAGTTAACCTAGAAGCTCTAAGTGGAAGATAACTAGGTAGACAGATAGATAGAAAAGTAGAAAATAGATACATAAGACAGAGATATATAGATCAATCAACTGATCAATAGATAAATAGCCAAAGATTCCTCAAGCAAAGAAATGTGGCTCCTTTGCGTGTCCTTATATTCACTGGTACAAAAAAAACAAAAACAAAAACAAAAACCTTAAGATGTCCGCTCACTTATTCATTTTATAAAAATTTAATATAACCCCCTACCCTGTATCAGCCTTGATGACCTTTGAATAAATTACATCAAAAGCACCACAGTCTCTCACTCTTGGGTCTTCATAAATGCTGTTCCTTATGTCTGAAACACTCTTAATTTCCCTCAACAACACCCACACTTCAACTCTTTCACCTAGCTAAGCCATGCTTCAGTGCTCAATTGAGGTATTACATCCTCAGAAAAGCCTTTCTGGACCACCCATTAGATGCTTCTGCATCTCTAGATATAGAGCCAAGATGCTACATAGTATCTGTCACTTCTCACACCATGTTATAGTGAATTATCTTCTTATTTATATTCCCACAATACTTTGAGTCCTAGGAGAGACAGCATGAGGTCTGTCTGCCATTATCCTGTATCCCCCAAATTCTAGCACATTGTATAACTGTTAATAATAGTGAGTGCTCTACAAATATTTGCTAAGTAGTGGAATGAACCAACGAAGAATAAAAAATATAACAAACAATATATTAGGGCAAGTGTTGTGTTAAAATCCTGTAATGTACAATGTGCCAGAGGAATACAGACCAAGATGGAGCAAAGAAGTGCTATTTAACCTGGATCTTGATGGATGAATAGAAGTTCAAAGCATGGAAAAGGAGGAACAAGGCCTTTTAGGTATAATAGGGTGAGTTCAAGGGGAATGGTAAATAAAAATTATTTAATTGGGGAATGAATACAGAAGCCAGGTAGTATAGATCAATTTAAGGAATTTATAAAATAACAGTGCTTATAAAATAAGAGTTTTATAGCCAGATTTGTACTCTAGAATGAAACTTCTGTTAGCCATGTGGAGGAGCAGAGAGCCTAGAGGGGACTAGGGAAAATTAGGCATAGACAAGATCTAAGGCAGTGGGAGTAAAAAGATTTCCTTAAGATGAATCATGTCCATTGATTTATTTTCAAGTTTGCTGATTCTTTCTCCAGGTCAAATTTACTATTGAGCCCCTCTAGTTAATTTTTCATTTTAGCTATTTTACTTTTCAGTTCCAGATTTCAATTTGGCTCTTTTTTATAATTTGTTTTAATTGATATTCTCTATTTGATGAGACATTGTCACTGTACTTTATTTCTTTGTTTTCCTTTATACTAGCTGATTTGAATTCTCTCTGCTAAAGTCAACATCTGGGCCCCTGCGAAGGTGAATTCTATTGTCTGCTTTATTTTTTTTTGTATATGTGGGTCACATTTTCCTGTTTCTTTGCATGCCTCATAAATTTTTGTTGAAAATCAAACATTTTAAATAATATATTGTAGCAACTTCTCATACTGATCCTCTCCTTTAGGGCTTGTTGCTGTCATTTGTTTATTTGCTTGCCTATTTGTTTAATGACTTAATCTAGGTTAGGTCAGTGAAGTCTATTTCCCCCACATATAAGCCTCTGATTACACTGTTCCGTTTTTTTCTTCTCATTTTTATCTTTAAGCCTGACTTCTTAGAGGTCATCCTGGGTCAATACCATTTAGTGGTTAGCCACTCATTGTTAAGTGATTGTGCTTATGTTACCTGAACCATTAAGAGTTTAACCTTTTACCTTTAGATCTGTGTGTGGCTTGGAGATTGCTTTCACTGTTCAGGGAGTTTGAGTTTTGCTTGGCATTCATTCAAAGACTTGAAGCTCAGATGTTCCCTTGCTGGACATTCTTTGGGCATGTGCACAGATGGGTGTGCATCTCCCTAAAATCTCTGTGACTGTTTCTTTCTTTGATCTTTCCATGAAGCTTCTGGCTGGTCTGCCTCTGTGTATATCACACCCATCTGTTAGCCTCTACTAATTGCTAGTTGACTGCTATGTTGTTCACTATAACACCTTGGAATATAAATTGCTCAACAGTCTGGTTCAAATAAACCAGAGGCTCCTTGGCAACAGATAGTGTTTTATCATTTTTTGAGGTTTGCTCTATCCCACCCCTGGACAGAATCTCTGCAATATGGAGCAGAAGCTTAGAGTGAGGAAGAGGGCTAGCTACTCCACCTATATCCTCCCTAATGAGCAGGCACTGTGCAGGAATGCAACAATTTCTCCCACTGCCCAGGAACCACCACTGTCTCACGCAACTCTTCTGCAATCCAGAGCCAGGGAGGATTGGATCGGCCAATGTTCACCTATATAACCACCCGCTAAATATACCTGGAACAGCTTTTCCACATCAGGAATTTGAGGGATATGGGATCTTCCACTCAGACGCAGAAATTCAAAAGCCATCAAGAAAAACTATTGAATAAATTTTGCTATATCAAATGTTAGGATTTCTGTTCAATGAAGAATACCATCCACAAAGATATCATTCTCTAGCTATTAGATTATATAAATTAGGAGGTCAGAAAGTAACAATTGTTAGTGAAGAGTAGGGTAACAGAAAAATAAATGATGTAACCACTCTGGAGAGGAATCTGATGGTCATTAATCAAATTTAAATATTCATGTAACAATGATTTGATAATACACTTCCTGCTAAATGCAGGAAAATATTTAGGCCAGAAATTGTTGTGTTACAGGGAGTTGAAATCAATTCCTGGGGCAGAGACCCTTAATGTACACCAGGTAGTCCATATGATCTTCCCCCATGTTTCCCAATCTCTGTCTGCAAGTTCTGGCCAATTCATTATGAGTGGAAGTTACTTTTATCACTTCTAGACTGAGGCAGCTGAGAGCTCTTCAGTGATTAGTTACTGTGAGGACCACATCTTTAAATGGAAGAGCTACAAAATGGAGAGTCCCTGGGTCTCTCAAAACAATGCTTGAAGAATGCCTTTATCAATTTTTATTGAACTTGAATGAAAAAGAAGTAAAAGTATTTTTGTGTTAATCCACAATAATTTAAGGGTTTATTAATTTGGGTATTTATTATAGTAGCAGAACCCAGCCTCTGACAGGACAGTATCATCACAAAAAAGGGGGCTACAGTACAGTAAGTGTAAGTGGGTTCATGTAATAGAATACTATACACCAGATAGAATTAGTTAACTAGATGGAAACACGGAGAGATATTAAGAATATAGGCTAGTGTCCTTTGCAACCTCAGTCATGCAACACAGAGTAACATGGATTGGAAGAACTGAGGATATCCAGGAACACATCATACAAAGTTAGGGATGATGTTTTTCCCTGGAAAGGACTAAGAAAGCTCTTTGGCCTCAGTCCTACTCATTCCTTCTCTATTCCTAGTTTACTGAGAGTATTTTTAATCATAAATGGATATTATATTTTGTCAAATCTTCTGCATATATTGATACAATCATGCTTTATTTTTTCTTTAGCCTATTGATATAGCACATTACATGAATTGATTTTCAAATGTTAAAACAGCCTTGCATACCTGGAAAAAAATCTACTTGGTTGTAGTATATGTAATTCTTTTTATACATTCATTGTCGGATTCTTTTTGCTAATATTTTGTTGAGGATTTTTGCTTCTAGATCTGTTGGAGATATTTGGCTAAAAGTTTTCTTTTCAAGTAATATTTTTGTCTGATTTTGGTATTAGGGCAAAGCCGGCATCATAACATGAGTAAGGAAGTGTTCCCTCTGCTTCTACTTTCTTTAACAGATTGTACAGAATTGGCATCATTCTTCCTTAAATGTTTGGTAGAATTAACCAGTGAAACCATTGGACCTGGTGCTTTCTATTCTGGAAGTTTATCAAACAAACACTAAATTTATTTAATACATGTAGGCCTATTTGGAGCATCTTTTTCTCCCATGTGAGATTTGGTAGTTTGTATCTTCAAAGAGTTGGTCCATTTCTCCTAAATAAACTATAGAATTTCTAGGAATAAAATTGTTCATTATGTACCTTAATTATCCTTTTAATGGCCATGGGATCAGTTGTGATGACTCCTCACTCATTTCTGATATTAGTATTTATTTCTCAGTTAGCCTGGCTAGAAGTCTGTCAATACTAGCTTTTGTTTTTGGTGATTTTTCTCTATTGTTTTATCAATTTTATTACTTTGTGCTCTAATTTTTATTATTTCTTTTCTATGCTTGCTTTAGGCTTAAATTGCTCTTTCTTCTCTAAGTTCCTATGGCAAAAGCTTAGATTATTAATTTTACATTTTATTCTATACACATATATGCATTAAATGCTATAAACTTCCCTCTAAGCACTGCTTTTACTGCATCCCATAAGTTTTGTCTGCTTTTTTTTCATTTAGCTAAAAATATTTTTAAATTTCTCTTAAGACTGTTTCTTTGACCCATGAATTACTCAGATATGAGATATTTAATCTCCAAATATTTTAGGACTTTCCAGTTATCTTTCTGATTTTAATTTCTAACTTAATTCCACTGTAGAATATATGATTTCTATTCTTTTAAATTTGTTAATGTGTATTTTACAATTCAGGTCTATCTTCATGTATGTTCCATATGACCTTGAGAAGAATGTGTATTCTGGTCTTGTTGGATGAAGTATTCTATAAATGTCAATTCAATCTATTTGATTGATGGTGTTGTTCAGTTCAACTATAACCTTATTGATTTTCTGCTTGCTGGATCTATCAATTACTGAATGTAGTAACTTTCTTTATCCTTGAAGATATTTTTTATTCTGAAGGCTTCTCTGTCTGAAATTCATATTACTACTCTAACTTTTATTTTATTAGTATTAACATGATATAGCTTTCTCAACTCCCATACTTTTAACCTGTATGTATATTTATGTTTAAAATGGGTTTTTTCACCATTATATAATGACCCTCTTTGTCTTTCACTACTTTTGTTGGTTTAAAAACTAAATCGTCTGAAATTAGAACTGCCACGCCAGCCTTCCTTTGGCTTACACTTGCTTGGAATACTGATCTCCACCCTTTTACTTTTAGACTATATGCATCCTTGCAGGTTAGATGTGTTTCCTGAAGACAGCATATACTTGGCCTGTATTTTCTTATCCATTCAGCCAGCCTGTCTCTTGAATGGAGAGTTTAAGCCATTCACATTTATTGAGAGAACTGATAGGTAAGGTAGATTACTGTTCATTCTGTTGGGTCGGATGTTGTTGCTTTGATTTCTCTCTTGAGCCATTGTAATATCTGGCCTTTAATCTTTGGATTTTGGTTGTTTTTATATTCGTGAGTTTTTATTATGGTGTTCCATGTGTAACACTGTTTTCAGTATTTCTGGTAGGGCTGGTCTTGTCTTGGTGAATTCTCTGAGACTTTGTTTATCTGAGAATGTCTTTATTTCTCCTTCATATATGAAGCTTAGTTTTGCAGGAAATAAGATTTTAGGCTGGGCATTGTTTTGTTTCAGTAGAGTGAGAATGGGGCCCCAGTCTCTTCTTGCTTGTACAGTCTCATTAGAGAAATATGATATTATTCGAATTGGCTTTTCCTTGTATGTCACTTATTTCTTTCATCTTCCAGCTCTTAGAAGGGCCTCTTTAGTTGATATTTTGGTCAGTCTGATGACTGCATGTTGTGACGTCTTCCTGTTTGCATTGAATCTCCCAGGGGACCTCTGAGCTTCTTGAACTTGTATATTGAGATTTTGAGAAAGGCCTGGGAAATTTTCCTCTATTATATCTTCAAACAGCTTGTCCAACCCTTGAGTGTTGTCTTCTTCCCCTTCTGGTAACCCTATGACCCTCACATTAGGTTTCTTCACATAATCCCACATCTCTTGTAGGCTTTGCTCTTTTCTCTTGTTTCTCTGCTCTATCTCTGTGATGGTTTTATTTAGTTGGAAGATGTTATCTTCAATCTCTGAGATTCTTTCTTCTGTTTGATCTACCTGGTTCTTGAGACTTTCCACTGTATTTTGTAGTTCCCTGAATTGATTCTTCATTTCCAGGAGTTCAGCTAAACTTTTCTTCATTGTGTCTATTTCTTTAGTGAACTTTTGTTCCAGATCCTGGAGGCTTTTTGTGGTTTCTTTGTGTGGTTATTGAGTTGTTGTTGCAGGTCACTGAGTGTTCTTATGATCCACATACGAAATTCCTCTTCTGTCATTTTGGTTGCCTGATTTTGGTTGGTGTCTGTTTCTAGGGGGCTGGTGTTCCTCTTTGGGGGTGTGTTTTCCATTTGGTTCTTCATATTTCCGGAGTTCCTACACTGATTTCTTCCCATGTCGATCAGTTGTTGTTTCTTTCCTTTAAGTTTTCGTTTGGGTATTCACACACCTTGTTTAGTTTCTGAGCCGTTAGGTGGTGTCTGTGGGTGAGATTCCACCACTCCCTGTATAATGAGTCAGTGGGTGCCGTGAAAAGGGTGTGCAAGATGTCCTCCCTGTCAGTAGTTGGGGCTTGCTTGGAGGAACAGGTTACACTGTTGTTTTTGTGTCCTGTTAACAGCTCTTGTTCCTGTGGAGAGGCACTCTAGTGCCTCAGGTGGTCGGTGGGGCCCTGGGACTTCCAGGTGTGTCCTTTTCTCCCCCTCAGTGAGGGCTGGTCTGGGAGTGAGTCTGGGCGGAGCTGGGTTGGGTAAGCTTGTCCTCAGGCACCACCAATGCTGTTAGCAGGGGTCAAAGTTTTGTTCTCTGCTTCCAGGAAAAGCTGTCAGGTCGGGGCTGGAATGGTCCTGCTCAGCCAGAAAGTCTGTGTGGGGGGGTGGGGCTGTCTGAGACCCGCAGTCTGTAATGGGCCTCGCTTCTTCCCACCCTTCCCAACTCCACGGCTACTCCTGAGCCTCTGCCAGCAGGCCAGACCACACGCCACCGGGCCTCCCCAGACTGTGATGTCGGCCAGGAGGTTCCCTGTGCAGGAACGCCACCTGGGCTGGGCGCACGGCCTCCCTTTGGGGGGAGGGTTGACCTCTAGGACGCTGATCTGCCCCTGAAGGCACACACACCTCAGTAGGCTGTCTACGTATATCCCTTCTGTGTCCCAGGCAATGCAAGACCTTGTTGCACGGGATCTGGTCTGCAGGTCTGACCTCTGGGTCCCAGAGTTCAAACTATATCCCCACCAGGGAGAGGAGTGCCAGTCCCAATTCACCTATAAGGAGACCAAGCTGGGTTTATGTCTCTCAGCCTCAGGGTCTGCCCCGTTCTCCTGGGATCACCGTGCCAGCAGCACCTGGGAGGGCTGGTGGGTAGAGAGCTCACAGTCTGAGTTCCCCTTAGTCAGCTGTAGGGCACCAAAAGGGAAGGTCCCAATCCCTGTAGTTGCCTCCGGCTGGTGGCTGTATTGTCTCTCTGGGCTTCCACTGGTAGGGTCGGGGGAGGGGAGAAAGAGGCAATATGGTGCCTGCCACGTGTCTCAGATCTGTGCATTCGGAGGTGCCCCGAGGGAGTTGGGATCTTGGTGCCGTGCCCGCTACTGGCTTACCGCTCACTGGTGGCAGCCATCACTGGGCTGGTGTCTGCAGGTCTCTCCACCTGCTGGGGAACCCACCAGCAGTCCCAGATGCAGGAGAGGGGTAACTGCCTATCCACCTACCCTTCCCACTGGTCTCCAGACTGCCCCGGCGGTCTCAGCTTCCAATTCTCCTCTGCAACCTCCTCCTGTGGAGTCTCCTGTGGTCTCAGGTATTCCTCCTTCCGACCCTCGTCTGATGTAGGCTCCTCTTCTTGCTTCTTTTTTCTAATTTCTGCTAGAATCTGTCTTTTCTGCAGAGACACTCTGTCTGGCGGTATTTCTCGTCCGCCATCTTGATTCCCCTGTTTTAATATATATGCACCCAACTTAGGGGCACCCAGTTTCATAAAGCAAACCTTACTGGATCTAAGCAAATGTATTAATAGCAACTCCATAATCACCGGAGATTTCAACACCCCACTGACAGCACAAGACAGATCCTCCAAACAGAGAATTAATAAAGAAATGATGGACTTAAACAAAACTCTAGAACAATAGGGTCTGACTGACATTTACAGAACATTCTACCCAAAATCCACTGAATATACGTTCTTCTCATCAGCTCATGGAACATTCTCTAAGATTGACCATATCCTAGGACACAAAGTAAATCTCAAGAAATTTAAAAAAATAGAAATCATACCATGTATCTTCTCAGATCACAGTGGAATAAAAGTAGAAATCAACCATAACAGAAACTCACATTTCTAAACAAAAATGTGGAAATTAAACAACCTCCTACTAAATGATTACTTCATAAATGAAGAAATCATGATGGAAATTAAAAAATTGTATGAAGAAAATGACAATGGAGAAACAAGTTATCAAGTCCTCTGGGACGCAGCTAAAGCAGTTCTGAGAGGAAAGTTTATCTCTATAAATGCCTATAACCAAAAGTCAAAAAGATCACAAATAGACAATCTAATCAAATGACTCAAAGAGCTGGAAAAAGAAGAACAGACCAGCCCCAAACCCAGCAGAAGACGTGAAATCAAAAAGATCAAATCAGAACTAAATGAAATTGAAAACAGGGAAGCTATTCAGGAGATTAATAAAACAAAAAGTTGGTTCTTTGAAAACATAAACAAAATTGAAATGCCACTGGCTAAGCTAACAAAAAGCAGAAAAGAGAAATCTATAATAAGCTCCATCAGGAACAAAAAAGGAAATATCACAACTGATCCCAAAGATATACAAGATATAATTTATGAGTACTACAAAAATCTTTATGCATACAAACTGGAAAATGTGGAGGAAATGGACAAATTTCTAGAAACAGACAGTTTCCCTAGGCTCAACCAAGAAGAAATAGATTCCCTGAACAGACCAATCTCAACAGCTGAAATAGAAACAGCAATTAAAAATCTCCCTAAAAAGAAAAGTCCTTGTCCAGATGGTTTCACACCCGAATTTTACCACACTTACAAAGAAGAACTAGTACCTATCAGAAACTATTCCACAACATCGAGAAGAACGGAAACCTCCCCGACACCTTTTATGAAGCGAATATTACTCAGATACCAAAAACAGGAAAGGATGCAACAAAAAAAGAAAACTATAGACCAATATCCCTAATGAATATATAGATGCAAAAATTTTCAACAAAATCTTAGCTAACCGAATCCAGATGCTTATCAAAAAAATATCCATCACAACCAAGTGGGCTTCATCCCAGGGATGCAGGGATGGTTCAACATACGTAAATCTATAAATGCAATTCACCACATAAACAGAAGCAAAAACAAAGACCACATGATTCTTTCAATAGATGCAGAAAAAGCTTTTGACAAAATTCAACACCCTTTCATGATATGAACACTTAAGAAAATAGGCATAGAAGGGACATACCTAAAAATGATACAAGCCATATATGACAGACCCATAGCCAACATCATACTGAATGGGGAAAAATTAAAAGCATTCCCACATAGAACTGGAACCAGACAAGGCTGTCCACTATCTCCACTTCTATTCAACATAGTGCTGGAAGTCCTGGCTACAGCAATCAGACAGGAAAGTGGAATTAAAGTATCCAAATAGGGGCAGAAGAGATCAAACTTTCACTGTTTGCTGATGATATGATATTGTATCTAGAAAACCCCAAAGATTCAACCAAGAAACTCCTGGAACTGATCAATGAATTTAGTAAAGTCTCAGGATACAAAATCAATACACAGAAATCAGAGGCATTCATATACACTAACAACAATCAAATTGAGAACCAAATCAAAGGCCCAATTCCCTTCAAAATAGCAACAAAGAAATTAAAGTACCTAGGAATATACTTAACCAAGGAGGTAAAAGACCTCTACAGGAAGAACTATGAAACACTGAGGAAGGAAACAGCAGAGGATGTAAACAGATGGAAATCCATTCCATGTTCGTGGATCGGCAGATTCAACATCATTAAAATGTCTATACTACCCAAACTGATCTACAGATTCAATGCAATACCTATTAAAATCCCATCAGCGTTCTTCACAGATATAGAAAACATAATTTTACGCTTCGTATGGAACCAAAGAAGACCCCAAATATCAAAAGTAATTCTAGGTCACAAAAACAAAATGGGAGGTATTAATTTGCCAGATATCAAATTATACTACAAAGCTGTAGTAATTAAAACAATCTGGTATTGGCACAAAAATAGGAATATTGACCAGTGGAACAGATCTGTGAATCTTGTTATAAAACCATCCTCATATAGCCATCTAATCTTTGACAAAGCGGATAAAAACATACGCTGGGGAAAAGAATCCCTTTCCAATAAATGGTGCTGGGAAAACTGGATAGCCACTTGTAGAAGGCTAAAGCAGAACACACACCTTTCACCTCTCACAAAAATCAACTCAGGCTGGATAACAGACTTAAACCTAAGGTATGAAACTATTAGAATTCTAGAGGAAAATGTTGGAAACATTCTCCTAGACATCGGCCTAGGCAAAGAGTTTATGAAGAAGTCCCCAAAGGCAATCACAGCAGCAACAAAAATAAATAAATGAAACATGATCAAACTAAAAAGCTGCACAGCATAAAAAACAGTAATGAAAGTAAACAGACAACCTACAGAATGGGAGAAAATTTTTGCATCCTACGAATCCAATAAGAGGCTGATAACTAGAATATACTTAGAACTCATGGAAATCAGCAAGAAAAAATCAAATAACCCTATTAAAAAGTGGGCAAAGGACTTGAACAGAAACTTTTCTATAGAAGACCGAAGAATGGCCAACAAACATATGAAAAAATGCTCAACATCTCTAATCATCAGGGAAATGCAAATCAAAACCACAATGAGATATCACTTAACTCCAGTGAGAATGGCCTTTATCAAAAAGTCTCCAAATAACAAATGTTGGCGTGGATGCAGAGAGAGAGGAACACTTCTACACTGCTGGTGGGACTGCAAACTAGTTCAACCTCTGTGGAAAGCAATATGGAGATACCTAAAGCGATACAAGTGAATCTACCATTTGATCCAGCAATCCCATTGCTGGGCATCTACCCAAAAGATCCAATGACACTCTACAAAAAAGACACCTGCACTCGAATGTTTATAGCAGCACAATTCATAATTGCAAGGCTGTGGAAACAGCCCAAGTGCCCATCAATCCAAGAATGGTTTAATAAAATGTGGTATATGTATACCATGGAGTACTATTCAGCTGTAAGAAACAACGGTGATATAGCACATCTTATATTTCTTGGTTAGAGCTGGAACCCATACTACTAAGTGAAGTATCCCAAGAATGGAAAAACAAGCACCACATATATTCACCAGAAAACTGGTATTAGCTGAGCAGCACCTAAGGGTACACATGGGTACTACAGTAATAGGGTATTGGGCAGGGGGAAGGGGGCGTGTATATACATACATAATGAGTGAGATGTGCATCATCTGGGGGATGGTCATGCTGGAAACTTAGACTTGTGGGGGGAGGGGGTGAAAGGGCATTTATTGAAACCTTAAAATCTGTACCCCCATAATATGCCGAAATAAAAGAAATAATAATAAAGTGGGTTTTTTGTGGGCAACATATAGTCGGGTCTTGTTTTCTTATCCACTCTAGCAGTCTCTGTCTTAATTAGTATATTTGGACCATTCACAGTTAAAGTGATTATTGATGTAGTTGAATGGTTGAATAGTATCTAACATCATTGCAACTGCTTTCTTTTTGCTGCTGGGTTGCTACACTTGTTTTTTTGTTGTTGTTTTGTGGTTATTTTGTTATTTTGTTGTTGTTGTTGTTGCTGTTTGTTTGGTCTTCCACTCTTTCTCTGCCTTCTCTGGTTTTTATTGAACATTTTGTATGATTTCATTTTCTCACTTCTTTTAGCATATCAATTTACTCCTTTAAAAATAATTTTAGTGGTTGGCTGTAGAGTGGGCAATATGCATTTACAAGGATCTAAGTCTATGTTCAAATAACACTACACTGCTACATGGGTAGTGCAGGTACCTTACAACAGAATATTGCCAACTTTCCCTTTCCATCTTCTATAATGTTGCTGTCATTTTTTTTTGTTTGTTTATACATTTGATGTAAGTACCCAGTTCACTGATAGTTACTATCATTACTTTGAACAAAAAGTTATCCATTTATCAATCAAGAATAAAAATAAGTTTTATTTTATCTTCAATTACTTCTTCAATGCTCCTCTATTCATTATGTAGATCCAAGTTTCTATCCTTGTCATTTTACTTCTTTCTGAAGAAGTCTATTTCCAATTTCATGCAGGGCAAATGCAATGGCAAGAAATGCCCTCAATTTTTGTTTGTCTAAGAAATTATTTATTTCTCCTTAGCCTTTGAAGGACAATTTCACTGAATTAAATTATTCTACATAGATAATATTTTTCTTTCTACAATTGAAATAGTTCTTACTTTCTCTTCTCGCTTGCAAATTTTCTTATGAGACTTCTATGCAATTCTTATCTGTGCTTCTCTATAGGTAAGTTTTTTTTTCTTTTATTTTCTTCCAAATATTTCTCTTTTTCCTTGGCTTTCCACAGTTTGAATATGATGTGCCTAGGCATAGAATTTTTGGAATTTATGTTGCTTAGTATTATTTGTGCCTGCTACAATGTTGGCTTAGTGTTTGTCATTAACTATGAAAATTTTTCAGCCATTATTACTTCAAATATTTTTTTACTTCTTTCTTTTTTTCTTCTGTTACCAATAGTACAATTGCACATGTTATATCTTTTGTAATTTTCCCACAGTCTTGGATATTCTGATTTTTCATTTTTTTTTCCTTTTTGTATTTTAGTTTTGAAAGTTTCCTTTGACATATCTCCAGGCTCATTGAATCATTCTTTGGTCTTGTCCAATCTACTGATTAGCCCTCAAAGGTATTTTTCATTTCTCTTCCAGTGTTTTATATTTCTAACACTTATTTTAGATTCTTTCTTAGTGTTTCTATCTGCTTATATTACTCATCTGTTCTTACATGCTGTGCACTTTTTCTACTAGAGCCCTTAGTATATTGATCATAGTTATTTTAAATTCCCTGTCTGATCATTCCAACATCTGTGTCATATCTGAGTCTAGTCATGATGCTTGCTTTGTCCTTTCACAGTTTTTTTATTGGCTATTAGAATGCCTTCTAATTTTTTGTTGAAAGCCTTACATGATATTAGGTAATAGAAACTGAGATACATAGGCTCTTAGTGTGAGGTTTTATGTTAATTTGATTAGAAGTTAAACTGTGTTTAATGTTTGCTGTAGCTGTACATACCAGAATATTCAAATCCTCTAATGTTCTTGTCTCTGTATTCCCTGGTGCCTGTGGATTTCTCTAAAAATTCATTTTTAAATTGCCTGAGCTTTGAAGCTCTTTCTGCTGTAATCCACTGCTATCATATTGGAACGTTGTTGTTTTGGCAGTAAGATGTAAGAGGAGAAGAAGCATTCTATAATCTTATAATTATATCTCAGTCTTTTAATGAGCCTATGTCCCTAAGATGCTTATCTTCCCAAGTATTTCTCAGCTTTTTTCCCCCATAGATGATACAGGATGGCTATAGGGGTCTGAAGTTGTTGATTTCTCTCCTCTCCTGGTCAAATAAGTCTCTGATAAAGTTTTCCTAGAAGCATTTGACTCTGTTACAGAGATTGCTCCAGGATTATGACAAAATGGTTATTTTTCCCCTCCTCCTATATAAAGCATGAGGGAATTTTTCTATAATCTTTCCTATGAGAATCCGGTGGTGTTCCTAGAAGTAAAATCTGTGAAAGTGCAGGTGCTCATCCTAGGACTGTGCACCTGAGTTTCTCACTACAAACAAGTTTACTCTCAGCCTCCAGCAATTCATAAAAATTACTTTGAGACAGTATTTCTACCAGTTTATGGCTCCTGTAGCTTCACCTCCAAATAAGCTGATCTTAGCTGTGATTCTCTATATTCACTTGTCTCTCAAAATTTCAGGGTGTTGGTTTCCCCTGTGCCCTAAGTTCTCAGACGGGTCTAAGAAAAGTTGTTGATTTTCAGTTTGTTCAGCTTTTTTCTTGTTTTAATTACAGTAGTGATGGCTACCTAGATTTTTACATGTCAAAGCTAAAACCAGAAATCACATTTCTTTTTTTACCTCTCTCATTATATTAATTTTCCATACTTCAGCATCAAGAAAAGTCCACTATCGGTAATATAAACTACATACAGATTATAATGGGAAAAAAATCAATGATTTCTCTCTTACCCTCTCTCTACTCACTTCCTTATATATGAGAGCTCTGATTTTCATGTCATTAATCCCCAGAAATGAGGTTGGAGAAACAACTGAATTATTCATTTGAGTAGCTACTGTAACATGTAATTTTCCAAGAGGCTGGAACAATTAACGTGAGAGTGTGGATTTCTTCACATTTTCCCTGGAGAGAAATGCTATTATTTGTTTCTTGTTTTTGTGAAGCTAATGAGTGAAAGTGGGTATGGGATTTGCTTTTATTTTCATTTTTCTAACTAAAAGTGACCATCAAGCAAAGTTTAATATTTTCTTTAACGTGTTAAGTATTCTGATCTATAAATTGGCCAGTCTTATTTATGTATTTTACTTACTTTTTATGTTTTTTACTATACTTTTGATTTTAAGGTCTTTACAGATTTACATACAGCTATAAGAAGTAATACAGAGATCCAGTGTGCTTCCATCAACGGTAACATCTTCTTGCAAAACCACAGTACAATATCACAACCAGTGTCTTGATACAGTCAAGGTACAGAACAGTTTCATCACCATAAAGATCCATCCTGTTATCCATTTACAGCCACACCCCCTTCTGTCCTGCCCCCACCCCCTCTTTAATCCTGGCAACCCCTTATCAGTCTTCCATTTCTATAATTTTATAATTTCAAGAATGTTATATAAATGAAATTATATAGCATGTACTCTTTTGTAATTGGCTTTTTTCAGTGAACAAAATTATCAATAGTTCATTCCTTTTTATTAGTATTGTATACCGTAGTATGGAAGTTCTGAACCGTCGAACATTTAGGTTGTTTCAGTTTGGGGCTATTACAAATAGAGCTGCTGTGAACATTCATGTATAGGTTTTGTGAGAACATACATCTTCATTTCTCTGAAATAAATGCCCAGAAGAATAATTGCCTTTCACATTATAGTGGCAAATTTAGTTTTTAGAAACTCACTGTTTCCCAAAGTGACTACCATTTTACATTCCCATCAGCAATGTATCAGTGATCCAGTGTCTCCTCATCCTTACTAGCATTGGATGTCGTCATTAATTTTCAGTAAAACCATTATGACAGGTGTTACTAATATCTAACGGTAGATTTAATCATCATTCTACTAATGGCCTATGATGTTGAACACCTTTTTATGTGCTTATTTGCCACATATACATCTGCTTCAGTGAAATATCTCTTCATGTCTTTTGCCCATATTCTAATTGACTTGTTTGCTTTTTCTTACTGTTGAGTTTTGAGAGCATTTAATAAGTTCTAGTCATTTGTCAGATATGTTTTTATAGTTTCTTTTCACCCTAAAAAGGGTCATTTGAAAAGTAAAATTCTTAATATTGATGAAGCCAAACTTACCAATTTTTCCTTTTATGAATTGTGGTCATGGTGTCAATATTTTCTAAATGGTGGAACACTTCTTAAAATCACATTTTAATGTACCTATAGTGTTTTTATGTGTATTTCCTTGTATTGCATTTTTAATGGTTGCTTTAGGTATTATAATGTATACACATAACTTATCACAGTCTACAGATGTCTGTCGTTTCACCAGTTCAAGTGAAATATAAAACTTTATCTTCCTTTATCTTCCTCCATTCATAATATATTTGTCTTAAATATTTTCTCTACATACATTTAAAACCACACCACACAATGCTATACTATTTGCTTCCACTGTCAAACATAATTTAGAAAATTCAAGAGGAAAATGAAGACTACTATGTTTACTCACAGTTTTTCTTAACCATGTTTTTCTTCTTTCCTCATGCATAAAGATTCTTTCTCTTATCATTGCCCTTCTGTTAGGAGAACTTCCCTTAGCCATTACATAGGATGATCTCCTGATGGTACATTCTCTAAGCTTTCCTTCATCTGAGAATGCCTTAATTTCCCCTTCATTCCTAAAGGTTGTTTTTCACTGAGCACAGGATTCTGGACTGATGGTTCCATTCTTTTAACACTTGAAAAATGCACCACTTCCTTCTGGCTTCCATGGTTTCTGATGAGAAATTCTCTATCACTTGAATTATTTTTGTTTTTTCCTATGGGTAGAGGTGTCATTTTTCTCTGGCTTCTTTTAAGAATGTTTTCTTTTGTCTTTAGTTTTCATAAGTTTAATTATGAGATATCATGACATTGATTTCATTGGATTTATCCTCCTGGAGTTCTCTCAGCTTCTTAAATCTAGAGGTTTCTATCTCCTGCTAAATTTGGTCAGTTTTCAGCCATTGCTTCCTTGAGTACTTCTTTAGCCTCAACCAATGTGTCATCCCTTGAGTCCTGAAACCCCAAATCAGTCTGCTTTCATCTCTCCACCTTTCAGAGTCCGGTTATGTTTGTTTTATATATAACATCCAGGGATTTTAGGTGTCCTTAAATAACTAAATAAATAGGAAAAAATGTGTCTACTCCATCTTCTCACAAGAAGAATCTATTCAATTTTATTTTGGTTGTTTATCTGCTTCTTATCAAATTTTCAAATAAGTGTTTTATTGAAATACATCTGCAGAAAAGCTCACAAATTGTTATTGTGTGACTTAATGAGTTATCACTGCCTAAAGTGAAGTGATAGAACTCTCAGTACCCTAGAAAGCTACAGCACTTCTTCCCGATTATCAACTATCTCTCCTCCCCAAAGATAACCGTTGTCATGACTTCTGACACTAGGGATTCCTGTGTTGTTGTTTTGAACTTTATATAAATTATATAACGTAGTATGTATTCTTCTATGTCTACTTGTTTTACCTTATATTTGTGAGAGTATCTGAATGACCAGTAACCATATGAGAAGGTGCTAAATTTTATTAGGAATCAGCAAAATGCTAATAAATCCACAGTGATAAAATTAAAAATAATGACTACATAAGTGTTGAAGAAAAAAACTGAAACCCTTAATTCATGCTTAAATGTTAGCATCAAAATCATATGCAGGAATGTTCATAGTGGCACTATTCATGACAGGCAAAAACTGTAAATAATTCAACAGTCTATTAACACATAATGCATAAAGGAAATCATGGCAGATTCATACAGTAGAATTCTATATGACAATGAAAGAGAATGCATTCAACAACATGGGCCTTTATCAATTGTATAAAATCTTTGCATATTTTACTTTTAATGTCATTTTAAAAGTCAAATTATGTTTCCTGAGATAAGTTAGAAAGAGGAAATGTGCCATAGTGCAATATGTTTAATACAATTCAAAACACTTAGACACACAAATTAACCCCACATAATTTTCAAATATGCGTAACATGTCTAAGATATATATTTTGAAAACTTTATTGTGGGTGTCACTGAGAGGAGGGAATTTCAAGTGAAGCTTAGGGTAAATTTGGGACAGTTAATTAAATAAGTTAAAATGCGAAAGGGGGTTTGCAAGGACTGATGATGACAGTGTGCAATGAGAAACTCAATTCTGAGTCTGTTCTATACCTCCAAAGTCATAATAATAAATATAAATAAACAGCCCTCACAACATACCACAGGAAAACATAAGCATGGATGTATATGAATCTTAAGATGCCAAGAATGACCTTCCTTTTCTTCTGAAAAACTGCTACTTAGCTCTCACTGTTAATTTTTCTCCTTGGTGAATTCCCCGCTGGGCCTCTTTGTACAATTAGCCCTTTCTTCTCCAGGTCCCCACAGCTCTTTCTTCGTACTTATGGGTATTATTTGTCCCCAGTTCTGCTGTTCTAATTAAGTTGAATTTTTCTTCAGGTCAGGGAATACGCATATACCTCTCTATATCCCTGCAACTAATAAAGTGCCTGATAAGCAGGTCTCAGCAATTTTTGATAAATGAATCAGTGAATAAAATAAGTACCTTATTCATTTAGACATCTATACCTTATTTTGTTAATTAACTCAAATATCTTAAGCTGAGTACTAAGTCCTTGCCACCATGACTACAGCAGAGGTAGAAACAACAGGACATGATGACTCACTATGTATATAATTGGGTTGAGGAAAAGCAAATGGCAAAGTACAGTAAATTTTTATTTAAAACATAGGTGTTTACCTTGTTTCACACATTAACAGCTCTATTTGTGTTTCAGGGAACTCAGTAATTCTGTGCAATACAAAGTTGCTACCCAGGCTGGGCCATTTGCTTGGAAGACTTTGGCAATTTGGCAGCTTGCATTTCAGGGAGTAAACAGTGGACCAAGATGCAATCAAAACCACCTTCAAGGTCTGTCTGAATAACAACCCCATTGATACTTGTCCCCCACTATCCCTGCATGCCCCCCCTGCATATCCCCCTCTACTTGTCTCCCCCTGCATCTGATAAGCTATCATTATTAATTATTATTAACATCTGAGGAGACAAAAATCTCCATTTTTTTTTGCCAACTCTGCAGGAAAAAAGGCAGATGAAACATAGGTGTATTTCCTTTTTTTATTATTATTATTTTCAGCATATTATGGAGGTACAAATGTTAAGGTTACGTATATTGCCCTTGCCCCCTGCCCCGAGTCAGAGCTTCAAGCGTGTCCATCCCCCAGTTGGTGCACATCACACTCATTATGTATGTATATACCCATCCCCTCCCCTGCACCTTCCCGACACCCAATAGATGTTATTCCTATATGTCCACTTAGGTGTTGATCAGTTAATACCAATTTGCTGGTGAGTACATATGGTGTTTGTTTCTCCATTCTTGGGATACTTCACTTTGTAGAATGGGTTCCAGCTCTATCCAGGAAAATATAAGAGGTGCTATATCACCGTTGTTTCTTATAGCTGAATAGTACTCCATGGTATATATATACCACATTTTATTAATCCACTCATGTATTGGTGGGCACTTCGGTTGTTTCCACAGCTTTGCAATTGTGCATTGTTTCTTAAGTCCAGGCTGTATGGGTAAGTTTGCCTCAGCTACAGAGGGAAGAAAGTTGGCATTTAAGGCTTAAGGCCTGAGTCATCTTTTCCAGGCCAACTGTCAAGTGCGTGACGGATGGCTCGTGGCTGCCAAGTGAGCAATTGAAGGAACAGAGAGGTTTATAGGAGGCAGAAAGACAAAGCAGTCATATACCCCACATTCTGGAAAACATAGTGGAGAGAATTTGTGAGATTCATCTGCTGTCAGCATGGCTCTACAAGCTTTTGGAACATATTTCAAAGTAAGTACAAAGCTTTATGGATAAAGAGCATCAACTATTATCCATTTCTGCTGGAGTTCCTTTTCTTTGTTTTAAAAGTTAGTCCCACTCCTCACTTCCAGGGACATCATTTATGATACACAGTGATTAAGTTGAATATTTATGATCCTTTAGAGGTTGTAATGTGCAACTTATATGTATGTTTGAATTTTAGGGTCCCATATACAGAATGAGTTCCTGCCTCAGAGGGAAATGGAACTCTCTATATCCAGCTTCCAGGAATGAAGACTCTATGTGTCTCCCAAACTCTCTGAATTCTGGCTCTTTTTTTTTTTTTCTCTGTGACCCATTTAACCCCTCAGCATCCTTATGATGCTTTCTCTTCCTCCCTTTATTACTAGTTCCGACCAATAGCATTCTTCTCAGGTGACTGAGATCCAAGATTCCTCATGGCCCATTTGAAGAAGTACTGAAAACTATTATTCAAAGAATTTCTACAGCTCCAGCCTTTTTTTCTTTATCTCAAGCATTGCCTATGTGATCGGTAAATATCACTCCTAAAAGAAATTAACAGTGGTTTTCTAAGAGCCAAACCTGGTCAATCTTTGCATATGCACACCTCCATGTCTCCACTGACATTATACATTATCACAAGATTCTTTGCTTCCCCTTATCCTTCCAGAAAAACTGTATTCACCCTCCAAATTCCACTGGAACCTTCCCCAACATCCTTTCCACTTGGTGCACCTTATCCTTCCCCTGCACGTGCTCCCAAAGCATGTCGTGCAGGCCTCTTACACAACAGTGATCTCACTGAGTTTTACTGTTTGCTTTTTGCTTATGTGTTGTGAGGAGCCTGAGTTTAGAGTCTGAGGTTGTGGACTGGAATTCCCACTCTGCACTTATCATATCCCCCTAGGGAAGTCATAAAGCGTTACTGGCTTCCAATTACCTCATCTACAAAATGGGTCTAATAGTACTTACTTCGCCAGATTGCTCTTTAGGAATAAAAAAGATAAGGAGTTTCTAATTACTCTCTAACAGCTCCTAGCAAAAAAGCATACATGACTCTTCATAAATAAATTTTGGTGCATTTATATAATGGAATACACACAGTCATTTAAGAAAAGATGATGTATTCTTACATTTATTGACACAGAACTATCTCTATGACATATTACTGAAGGGAAAGGAGGTTAAAAAATGCTTAATGTGCTGAGATCATTTTATGTAAATATAAAGAAATATAAATTTCAAATATATACTTATATGGATGTGCTTCTAGAAGGAGGTTCACCAAAATGCTAATAGTTATTACGAATAGGTGGAAAATTTTAGAAGATTTTTAAATTTATTCAGTATTCTTTTTAAATACTGCTTGAATAATAATAAAGTTATTATTTTCAAATGAATATTTAGAAATACTACCATAAAAAACTTGAAAAATTGGCAAAGAAACTTGTGCAGCCGGTAGTTTGGTCATATATGCCAAAGCTGAATAAAGCAATGACCACTGGAATCGGTGAACGAGTAAATAGACATCTGTTCATTGTGTTAGATATTAATTGACTTTGGTTAAGTACTTAATCTATTTGGGTTTTAATCTTTTTTCCTTCTACAAAATAGTTTTTCATTAGATCTACAAGTTCCTCTATAATACTGGCATTTTTCATTCAGCCCTTCACTCATTTAACAGATATTCACTGAGCACCTAGTATATATAATCAACTAAGCATCAGGGATATGTGGTGAAGAGGAGAGGTGAAGCTCTTGACTTCATGGAGTTCACATACATCAAATAAGGACAGAAAGAGACACCATGTTTTCAGATGGTGGGCATGGAGGAACTTGAGAGGAACTTGCCATGGGGAACAGTGGGGAACCCTCAGATGCAGGGAACTGCAAGCACTAAAGCTTAGGAGGGGGAATAGACTAGGAATTTTTGAGGAACCATAAGGCCAAGTGGGCTGGATCATATGCTTCTTAAACTATTAGCCTGAACTCACAGAAGGGATATATAAAGGTAAATGCTAATCGTTGGTCAAAGGACCACTATCTATAAAATAGATTTACTTCATGTGCATTCCCAAGAAATTTTAGATATTCACTGCTTATAAAATCTCTAGACAGGAGCTATTAACTATTTTTAAAATGTAGAATATATCTATTTTAAATATTGTACGCATATTTGGCTGTAATGAACAGTAAACCCAACTCAAACCAAGTATATTTGCCCAAAATCATACGGCTGCTGCTGATGATCATGATATCAGACATTAATCCTCACAGAAACCCTATTAAGTAGGGATTATTACCCTATTGTAGAACTTGAGGAAAATGAGGCTGAGAGAGATAAAATCAACTGTCTGAGATCTTGCTGCCTTTAAGCAAAAGAGCTAGGATATTTGGATTGTAGGTTCATGGCCTTTCCCCTAAATATAGAATAAAGATTCCAGCTTCCCCCTATCTCAAAGAAGTTATAACCACCTAGAAGCAAGCATGCGTTTGCCTGAGAAGAGAGACAAATCTTAATCTGGAAGGTAGGCAACTGTATAAGTCTTGGGTCTCGTACTCCTACCCTTTTCTGGGAATATCCAGTGGGGATAATCCTAATGCAGTCAAACAATGCTATGCAATGTGATTGACTATTATTGTTGTTGGTATTATGATTATTATTATTATTATTACCATGTTATTGGCACTGAGAAAAAAACACAAGTTAAGGATACTTAAGCTAGAGCTCATTTGCCCTAAAAATATGTGTCTCCACATTAAATCATTAGCTTTGATAATAAGGAAAGACCAGTCATGAGTGGCTACGAGCACTAAAGCCTAGCTTTAACAGTTGCTCAAAGTAGGAGACTTGTTGGTGTTAGCTGTGCGACTGTGAGCAAAGCATTTGGTTTCTCTAGAATAGAAGGCAGGTCCACCAGGCAAGGTAGCTGGAGGGTAACAAGTGACGCTAATGGCTGATGCCTGCTGCCTAGTTTTGTCTTGACTTCTTGGCTATCACCTTCAAAGTGTAGAACTGCTCATTATTTACTTCATTATTTGAGTACTCTCCCTGTATCTTCTATTATTTCTATGGCTCTCAATTTGCCTTGCTCCTTCCCTTTGAGGCCTGCTGCCTTTTCAGCAGATCGGGGTTCTGCTGTTGTCTAGGTGGCAGCATAGCAGAGTGGCCAAAACTTGGCCCAGGAGCAGGTTATATTTGAGTTCAAGTCTTTGTTCCCACACTCACTGTGGAACCTAGGATCATTTTCCTTACCTTGCTAAGATTTTGTAGGGATTGAACGAAATAAAATATACAAAATGTTTACAAATATTAGAAGCCAAATGCATGTTAGCTATTATTATTATCAGCAATCCTAAGTCCTTCTCATATAGCTGACTATCCACAATGACTCTGTTGCATCAGACATGGACAGCCAGCCCTTCCTTGAGACCCTCTCTCCTTTATTCTTGTCATACTCCATCCTTCGGACATTCTGATTATCTCCCTCTTCCTTTTCCTTGCTGTTCTTTTTTGTACCCTTCATAAGTATGGCCACTGTATTTAAGGAATCTTACTTGTATCTTTTTACATAATGGCTCTAGAAGCAGCCAAAGTCCATAGGACAAAAAACCAGTATCTTTATCGAAACTCAGAGTAGAGAAATGGGAGAAGGACGAAAGCATTACACACTCTTCCGCTCAACAGTGTTTACTGCGAAAGGCAATTGGATTTGATCAGGAAAAGGGCTTTGCCTACTTACAAATTAATGAATGAGTAACTGAACCAGGAATGGGAGCTTCCAGCTCAAGTTTGTGGAGATAAATTTTTGTACACCTCACACTTCTGCTGGCCTGATTATTTACGCAGCAATCAGAGTGAAATGGACCATGAAGGGAATCGACAAAAATCACAAAGTCCTGTTACAGACCTGAGACTGAGAATAATTATTTGCAACCTTTGTTCCCCAGGTTTTACCAGCCTGCAGAAGAAAGGAGGTCATCTTGATAGCCATAGCTAAAATGTCACCACAGCATCTAATGCAGGACCTCTAGTCTTCTGTGAAGTGTCACTGCTATATTTCTGGGAGTCTGAGGGGGTATCTCACAGATGGCCATGAAAAAGTATACTCTTGCTCAGGGACATCAGTGCTTCATTGGATATCTTCTGAGACTCACTTTGCTTGACTACCATCCACTGAAGCCAACCCCCAGTATGTGACACTATCGGTTCTCTCCACTGTCCTCTGGGCATTGCCAGCAATATACCAATGTCCTTTCAGTACCAAGTCCAGGGCTGGGTTTTGTGACAACATAGGAGAGCACTCATCATTCCATGACTTGGACTCAGATATGCTCATCTAGGACCAAAACCAGCAATACCTGTGACCCAAGCCTCAAATATAGTGCCTCCCATTTCTGCCAGTAGCCCTCTCCCCACATTCTCAGACAAAGAAGGATTCTGCTCACCTCCACACCTCCTTCCAGAGGTGAGCTGTGAACCTAACATCCCTTTTCCAGACCACTTACCTGCATGCAGATCAAGGAGCCGCACATTCACAGATAGACAGGACTCTCATTTTAATATCCTCTTTTAAGCCAATAAGGACAAAATCTTCAATATTGAGGTGGTGCTTATTTGATTTCAAATACCACTATTTCCAAGAAGCTTTCAAGGTCTTTCTCTAGTCAGTGTGTGGAGGACACTTGGAGCAACTAATGACTAGACCATCTTAGAGCCTGGGGAGCTACAAGGGCAACTTCTTTTCACCATCTTGTTAATTACTGATTATTTAAGAAAAGATGCCATGAAAACATGGTATTAATATGGATATCTAAATCAGATAAATAGGTCAAGGAAGATTTCAAGAGTAATAAATGCTCAGAGATGTATTTTGAAGAATAAGAGAAATTAACTAAATAACACAAGATAGGATGGAAAAGAACTTATTTGTTGAAAAAAAAACCACATAAAACAAACCTTGATTTAGTTTGGAAAACCAAGGGTAGTTCCACAATTTCCTAGGAAAGATATCTCTTATTTATCATATTAAGTATTTCTGTTACTGGGACAAGGGTTAGGTGACAAGGAGGGAGGTACTATCTTCTTTAAACGTTCCTTCAGGGGACGACATTTGAACTTATACTATTGGATAATACTATTGCTAATTATAGCTAAGCACATACTAAAATGAAGGGTGAAATCTTCAATTCTTAAAAAAATAAAGTCCAAAAATGAAACATTTCTTGTTGGCCATGGTATGTTTGCTCACCAAACCTGGAATTGCCAGTAAACCCTGGGAGTTTTACTTCCCAAGAAAACACTTCTCTGGCCCCATGCTAGTTCAGGCCTCACATTTGTACACACTCATTCAAGACCTACACTTTTCCTTATCATAGTCTGTTAAAAATGTGTGTGTATGTGTATGTGTATGTGTGCATGATTTGATTAACCTCTGTCTCTCTCACCAGACTCAAGTTCCAGGAAAACAGACACTCTGTTTTCTCTCTGCTGTATCCTTAGTTTCTAGCATAAGGTCTGCTGCAGAATAGGGGCTTGATAAAATGCATTGATACTGCTGCTCCTGCTTTGTGCTTGCTACTGTTGTGACTTTGCCTGCTAGAATTTTGTTTCTATTGAGGAACCAGGAATTGTGTTTTAAGGAGGAAAAAAAGCTTGTGGCCGTTTGAGCTAGCCAACCTGGCTGGTCAAATGAGAGGCTGAGAGTCACTAGGGAATTTGGAGCATTCTGAGCACCAAATGCTGAGTAAGAGGCTGACACTTAGAACAGGAACTTTCAATTGATGTCTGGAATGCAAAGAGTAATAAGTTCTTTCCAAAGGACATGAGCTAAAGTAAGCCTGCAGGACCAGATACATAATTTGCAGGGCCAAGTGCAAAAGGAAAATGCAGCCGGTTGTTAAAAACTTTTTAAGAAGTAGTTCAAGACGACAACATCAGAGCATTAAACCAAGTGCAGGGCCCCGTGCAACCGCATAGGTTGCACACCTTTGAAGTTAGTCTTGCAAACATCTACAGTTAATTAAGAAAATCTAACCATATGCTCACAATTTTCTGCTAAAATATTAAGGAAGGAGATTTGCATTAATGGGTAAAAAGAAGCTTTTAAATATCTAGGTTTATTTCCTTCACCTGCACACTAAGGTTGTATCTTCTAAAGCAACTGGACCCTTCTGTGCCTTTGTCCACCAGGGCTAACTCTCTGTTTCCAAAAGATTTAATAATCTTTTGGTTTGCCCCTCTGTGAACAGTCCCGAATTCCTTTCTGTACTGCAACTTCCAATTGTTCTTTAGCTTCTAGGTCCTGGCCTAGAGTTGAGGCTCCAGTGCGAAAAGCAAGGATTTTGAAGCCAAAATGGTTTCAAATCCCAGTTCCACAAATTACAGTGTAGCGACTTAAAGATCACTTAGCCGTCCTAAAACCCCAGTTTCCTCATCCATAAAATAGAAGCGATAATACCTAGACGCGTTGGGTGGCTGTGACTATTAAATAAGGTAAAAAGCGTAAAAGGCTCAGCATAATCCATGCAGGACAAATGAGGAACAGGTGTCCAGACATACAGTGCATTACCCGTCTGCTTTAGATCAAAGCTGAATGTAGGAATCTCAGGGCCCAGGAGTCAGGGGACCCCCATTCTGATCTCTGATCTCTGTCACTGGGAACCCTATTAATAGCTTAGCTAAGTCACTATCTCTCTCTCAGAGTCACTGTTTCTTGGGATGAGGAATGAGGGAGTTGCTGCAGGTGGTCCTTCCTGGCTGTAGAATTCATGGGTTTTCTGTGCATTCGGATTTGGTCTGAATTTTCACCACACTCCCTGAAGAATGGCCGGGACCGGTGCCGGTGCGCGCCTAGCCTCCCCCTGCGCTCTCCTGGGTGCTGCCTCCCGCTGCCCTCGCTACTCCTGGCGTTGGCCGCGCAGCCCCGCCCCGAGCTGCCTCTCCGCCTCCTCCTCCTTGGGCGGGCGAGCTGGAGCCCGCTCGCCCACTGCCGGGTGGCAGTCACGACTGCGAGGTCGCCGGCGAGGTGGCCGCGGGCGCGGCGGGGCGGAGCAGGGCGCGCTCTCCCCGCAGCCCGCGGAAGTGCCGGGGAGGTGGGCAGGGCCGGGCGGGGTGGCGGCCGGAGGAGGGCACGTCGGCGCCTCCGCGGGGATGGCGATCCCCGGGACCCGGAGCTGAGCGACCCAGCGCGTGCGGGCAGGGCGCGCCGGAGGAAGGCAGCCTTGCTGTTCCTCCGGGAGCCCAACACCGTTCCCGCGCGGCCACGATGATCCCTCCGAGCGGCGCCCGGGAGGACGGCGTGGACGGGCTGCCCAAGGAGGCGGCGAGCGCCGAGCAGCCGCCCTCTCCTGCATCCACCAGCAGCCAGGAATCCAAGGTACCGCGCACACTTGCCCGGAGAGCACACAGACTCACTCTCCCTCTCTCCTCTCTCTGTCCACCTTTGTCTCTCCTGATCTGGCGCTGGCGCCCGGGGCCGAGACGTGTCCCTAGTTCGGCCGGGGCTCAAGGACTGTCCCTCCCTGGAGACCTGAACGTCCAGCAGGACCCGCTGCTAACGATGCTGGACCACGTCCCTGTGGACCCAGCCTTCTCTCCGACACAAACACACACACAATTCCTGTTGACTCTGGGTTCAGGAATAGGTTTCTTGCGGGGTGGCGGCTTAATCGTTCTTTGCTTTGAACCTGCTTGTGCCCAAAGCGCGTGCAGGTATTAGGCGGTTTCTGAAGGGTGAGGGATGGAGACAGGGGAGGGCTAATCCTCCCGAAAAGCTTGGGCACTGGGTCAGCGAAGGGAATCCGTATCCCAAGGGTCCCAGAGACCTTTTGCTTAACAGGGTTCACCCCTAACTTCAGATACCTCTTGTTAAAAAATAGTAATAATAATAAGCCTAGGCAAAGGGAAATAACTGCATTTGCCTAAAAGTTGATGCCCCTGTGGAAGTTAATACTCTGAAGAACTTACACTTGCTTTTATGAAAGTTACACTAGCACCCATACGCAAAACCAACCCCTCAGCACTTCTCCTGTCACTCTAACACTTCTTCTGAAACTCTCCTGGGTGCCACAAGCATGTTTGGAAATCTTGGAAGAGGATCAAGTAAAATGTGGCTGGTAGCAGTGCAATACCAAAAGGCAACTCCACTAGCAGTGAAAACCCTAAGATGGAGTTTGGAGTCATATGGATTCTTTTAAGTGCAGGGCTCCTGACTCTTTGATTTCCTTGTGAGTTCCCAGGCATTTTTGGAATGCGAGGCAGTCCCTGTGTAGTGTGTAGGGAAGGAGAGGGGGATGCCTGTTTGGAGGGCAGGTCAGATGAGGCAAGGGAAGATGCAATCCTGGTCCCCTTCACCCACATCCTGGGAAGCCCTTGACAAAATCAGCAGGATCAGAATCACAGCCTAAGTGGCTCTGGGGATTTGGTGTGATGCTGGGGACTGAGCATGTCCTGCCTTCCTGAAGTCCACTGTCAATGATGGGAATCTAAGACAGAAAGCTTTGCATTTTATTTTAATTTTTTTTTTCTGTTAATTACCAGTCTCCAGACCTGGGGTATATGCGTCAAACTTTCTAAAGCTGAGTTGGAAATGAGGGCAAAAGCCCCCACCTTCCAGAATCATTGTGAGGAATACATGAGATGCCCTAATGTCCATCCTGGCACAGGTTAAGGACTCGGTGTTGATCCTTTTTCTTTCTGAGTTAAGGAGCTGGAATCCATCTCACCTCTGCCAATCCACCCCAGAGCAGTCTCACATCCCACGCACGTGCATCATATCTCTGCCACCTGCAAGTTTCCGGTTGTCTCATCGTTGTCTGCCATTGACCACCCAAAGCAATATGGCTTTGTGGCCATTTCAAAGGCAGCCTAGAATTCTGTAAATGAATGTAGCTATAATCTCAAGAGTGAAGCTGGTATTAAACTTTTTGAACTGGGCCTGTTGCTCTGCAGTAGGTGTGTTCTGGAAAGAGCTTAGCATTTGGATAAACAGCAGCATGGTTCAAACACACTGTATGGATTTGCTATTTATAGATGTCCTAATGTAAATTATTTGGCAAAGCGCAACCTCGTATGTAATGCCCATAATTATCCACCAGTTTATCTGGCTTGTGGTTTCGGATTTGTACAAGTCAATTTTTCATAAAGTGGTCTACACACCTGATGTGTGTTTATACATTCCTAAATTTGTTGCCATGGCCTCAGTGTTCTTAATCACTGGAGATGAGCTATGGGGGCCCATGAACCCTAGGAAATTCACTGCAAAATAGTGCACCTGAATGTGAGATTTTCTTGGCGTAGCATTCATGATATTCTCAAAGGGATCCGTGCCTCTAAAAAGGGCTAACCTGCTGGTGTCAGGGGACATGTGGTAAGGGAGCAGAATGGCATGAAACATGTGAGGAAAGCTCTATTTATCCTATCCCAGGAAGGCCACATGTTAAAGCTCATTTACACGGATCTTCTACAATAAACGTGAGAGCCTGCTAAGGAAAATGGGAACAAGACAGTGGTAATCATTCCATCTCACTCGTTTGTGAAGATGTCTTGTTTGTAAAATACCTCATGGGACAAACATGGGTCAGGCCCCTCTAGTCATTAAAACTTTTTCAGGAAGACTTTCAGAATTACTTTTTCAAAAAAAAAAACAACAAACTTTTTTTCTCTGATTATAAGAGTAGCAAATACTTGTTGTAGATATTTGAAAAGTCCAGATGAAAAGGACAAAAAGAAAACAAAATCACCCATTGTTTCACAATCTAGAGGCAACTCCTGATAGCATTTTGATCTATACCTTATACCTTTTTTTTAATCTGTATTTATATTTATATAGTTGAGAGAGCAGTAGTGAGTATCTACTGAATGCTTACTGTAAGTCAGGCACAATCTTAATCTTTGCAATAAAAAATTCTGTTATTACTTCCACTTTATGGATAGGTAAGTGGAAGCTGAGAAAGGTTAGATGACCTACCCAAGACCACGTAGCTAGTTAAGTGACACAGGACAGGGACCGAGGCAGCAGGGTCTGAGACCAAGCTCTCAACCTCCGTGCAATTATCTTTTATGCTTACGTACTGCTTTACATACCCTGTTATACCCCCTTTTCGCCTGACATCCTGAGTATTTTACATGCTACTAAACATCATTTGCAATATTGTTTGGGTTTTCTCATCTTAAGAAATCTTTGAAAATAAATTGAGCCACATTATCATGTGAAATGTCTAATGTCCAGTTCTTCTCCAGCTTCTTTTACATTTGGCTTTGCTACTCTTTCCCCAAAAGTATATTTGTGGAAGAAATTAAATGGAATATCACAGAATCATCTGGAAAAAGGAGCCACAATAGGCTCTCTAGCTCAGAGGGTCCATTAAGAGAAAAATGATGATCCAGTGCCCTGAGCACATAAAATGTTACCAGAAATCCATATTCTTTGCAGATTCTTTGAAATACTAAATCATAGAATATTAGAATTGGAGACATTAGAGATCCTCTATACCAGGTATTTTTAAAATTACTGATCATTTTTATTGTGAAAATTATTTTATTATGGAAAATTTCAGTATATACGAAAGTAGAGAAAACAGTACAAAATACTGTCATGAACCTAATCTCCCAGCTTTACTAATTATCAATTCATGGACAATATTACCCCCACCACCACCACCACCATCACCCTTTCCTCTACACGCTGGATCATTTTAAAGCAAATTCCAGACATGAAATAATTTCACACATGAATATACTATCAAGTTACATCTCTAAAAGATAAGATTCTTTTTGTAAACATGACTATGATCCCATTAGCACATATTCCAGGTGCTTTTAATCAAGGGTCAATATATTCTTTGGAGGCCCATGAATGGTTTTTGGAAAATCTGTGAACAATCAGAACTAACAATCAAAGCTGTACATGTACCTGTGTACATGCATCATCTAGGGAAAGAATTCATAGCTCATATCAGATTCATAAAGGGTCTATAGACTTCAAAGATTATTTTAATATCCTTTTCTGTCTCACTCTTTAGAAAATTGAGCCCCAGAGAAAGGAAGTGACTCATCTGAGATCAGACAATTACTGGTAATACCCCTATCTATGAACACTATCTTGGACTTTGGGTATCCCAGTACAATTTCCTCAGAGCAAATTCCTGTTAGCACAAGTAGTAATGTAGTTTAATGTAATCGTGGTTTTATTTTTTATGAAGTTAGTTGAATTGAAAAATTTTGAAAGCCACTGATATACTTCACCCCTCTATCTTTCCACTAACTATTCCAGAAAGATCACAGCCTAATTTATTTTCTAAGTGCTTGACAGAGACTATTGAATATAAAGAAAAATTCCTGGTAACCAAGTTGCCTAATATGACAAGGCAACTTGCCTAAAAAATTGCCTAACATCTCCAAGCCTCAACTTCCTCATCTCTAAAATAGTGATGCTAGTACCCAATTGGCATGGTTTTTGTAAGGCCTGAGAATATGTAAAACATGTAATATGTTATAAGCATGTACAAGTATAAAGCACTGTTTATTTCCTCTACTTATTTCAAATTGGGTGACTATTACCACTAGCCAATCTCAGATGTCATCATTGAAATAATTTCAGTAACCACAACTGACATTCCAATAGTATAACAGAGTTTTCCTCTTTGGACTTGTAAGTTATGCTATTGACTGCAGGAAGATTTCATCTCACCTATTTTTCATTCCCAAGAGGATATGCCGTAGACCAACTGGCAGGTGACTTAGATTTCGAAAGGATGATATAAGCCACCCAGTGCCCCAGTGGAGCCTTGGACCAAGGTGCCCTCATTCCTGGATGGTCCTCTCTGAATCTGGACCATAATCAAACCTATGAAAAAGAAATCCCTAACTGTAAGGACACATCCTGAATCTCCCAGAAATGTTTCTGTGTCCATTTATCAGCAACTGTTTATTAAGCTCCTACTTTGTGCCCAGCATATCTCATGCATATATGTGGAGCTATTATTGATAAGGAATTTAACTCTACTTGGGGGAAAAGATGAAAGAAAATGGAATCTTGGCTTTGCATTGAAATCCCCTGGGGAACCCATGCCATAGGCTAGACCTATTAAATTGAAATCTCTGAGAAAAGGTCCCATGCATCTGTATTTTTTAGAGCTTTCCTGGTGATTTCCTAGGTAGCCAAGATTGAGAAACACTAGTCTAGACTATAAGGATTATAGAATGTCAAAGAAAGCAAGATTTATGCCTTTCTATTGGCTTCTTTCCCTTCTATCCAAAGTACTTGAAGGATTCATTTGTATTCACTCTCTTCTTCACGCCCATTTACACTTCAACCCAAAGAAATGTTTCTGGCAAAGGGGACCTGCTTGTTGTCCAAATAATTTTGAGTGTTACTCAGATGCAGCTAGATTTACAAGGTTGACTATATCCTTATTTGAGTTATTGTCATGATTACAAAAGTAAAAAGTATTCAGAGTAAAAACATAAACAAGAAAAAATTCATTTTTATCACACAACCACTCAGAGATAAGTATTGTTAAATTTTTGCTATATTTCTTTCATATATATTTCCTTTTTTATGCAGATGATCACTGAAAACAAAATTAGAATAATGTATACTTAAATGCACATTATACTTTTTCTTCTACCTAATGTTATACATAAACATTTTCCCAAAATCTTAAATAACTGACAACATGAAAATTAACAATGGCATAATATTTCATTTCATTGTCTACCACATCTATTTCATCAATGCCTTCTCATTTTATATTTAGGTTCTTTCCAAGCTATCATATAGGTAAAAAAGTATTAAAATGTACATCCTGATATATAAACATTTGTTTATATTTCTGATTAGTGTCGCAAGAAATAGTATTACTAGGTCTGGCTATAAACGCTTTTAAAGTATTTTATTCACATTATCACAGTGACCTGGGAAAAAGTTATATCACATTCTTTTTTTCTTAGTAAATTTTTCATTGAAATATTTAAAAAGTACATACACTATAAGATTATAACTTACTGGGTTTCCAAAAAAAAAACTCTTAACCCATGTGTAACCACTGAATAAATCACAGAATAGAGTATTAGTGGCACCTCAGAATCTCTCTCATACCCACTTCTGGTCACTACCTTCCCAAAGGTAAACAGTATCCTCACTTTTAAAAACATAAATTACTTGCTTGTTTTTGAACTTTTGATAAATGGAATCCTACGGTATTTCATGCCTGGCTTCTTTCTCTCAGCATTATGTTAAGATATATCTATGCCAATGCATGTAGCAATAGTTTCCATTCTTATTGCTGTATAGTATTTCACTGTATGAATAGATATCACAGTGTATTTACCTACTCTACAGATGATGGACATCTGCATTGTCTCTTGTTTCTTACTACTATAAGCAAGACTACTATGAACATTCCTGTACATATCCTTTGTGGCACATACGAAGCACTTCTATTGGGTGTAAACCTAGGACTGGCATTTCTGGCTTCTAGGGTATGCATATGTTCAGCTTTAATAGATACTGTCAGCTTTCCAAAGCAGGTATACCAATTCATACTCCACTGGCAATGCACTAGAGTTCAATCTGCTCTTCGTGCTACCAACACTTGGTATTGTCTTTCTCATTTTAGCCATCTCACAGGTATGAGTGGTATTGCAATGTGGCTTTAACTTCCATTTCTCCAATAACTAATGAGTTTAGCAGTTTTTCAATTATTTATTGGCATTTGATATTCTTTTTTTGTAGTTCAAGCCTTTTACCCATTTTTCTATTGGGTTATCTCTTTTTATTTCTTCCTAGGAGTTTTTCACATATTCTGGATATGAGAACTTTGAGAGAGAGAGAGAGAGAGATTGCAAATACCCTCTTATATTTTGGAAAAAGTCCTGCCATTTTTCTTCTTAGTTTCATATAGATCAACTTTAAAACTTTTTCTTCCTATGGTTGTGCTTTTTGTGTCATGCTTATGAAATCTTTGCCTATCCCAAAGTCGTGAAGGTATTCTCCTATATTATCTTCTAGAAGTGTTATTATTTTACCTTTCACAGGTAGATCTACAATCCATTCAGAATTTGGGAGGGGGGTATGGTATGAAGTAGGAGTCGAGATTCATTGTGGACTGCACCACTACGTTTGCCATAAATAATTTTCCTGTTTATGTGGAGGTTTCTATTCTGTCACATTGGTCTCTTTGTCTACCCTTGTATCAGGCACTGACTTAAATGTAATGGCTTTATTTTAAAAGGTCTTGATATCTGGTAGAGTAAGCCCTGCAGTTTTGCTCTTCTTTCTAAAAACTGACTTGGGTTTATTTTTGGCTCTTTGCATTTCTACATGCATTTGAGAATCACCTCATCAATCTGCACAAAAACACCTGCCAGGATCTTGATTGGGCTTGCACTGAATCTATAAATCTTTTTGGAGAGAATAGGCATAGTCCCACTCTGGAGTATTTGTTTTTATCTAGTCCCCTAGGATGTCATTGGTGAGAACCAGATTTTGTTTGTTTTTCAGTTTGGGGGTTCCCAGAGCAACTTTTTGGTGTAAATTTGAGCCTCAGATACACACAAAGGCCAGTTTTTGATTAGGAATTCCCAGAGAAATATTTTATTTGCTTATTTATTTTTATCCACCTTAAGTCTAAGCTAAGATTTCTTTATCATTAACCTGAGTTGGTGGGAATTTTGTTTCTAGTTTATCCTCTTTCTTTTTCAGATTCCACTCCATGCATACATCAAAACTGAACCCCCTAGGTTTTTGTTTTTTAACTGTGGTAAATTATGCATAGCATGAAATTTACCATTTTGACCATTTTTAAGTGTATGCTTCTGTGGCATTAAGTACATTCACGATGTTTTGCAATCATAACCATCATCCATCTCCAGAACTTTTTCATCATCCTCAACTGTAATTTTGTACTCATTCACCACTAATTCCCCTTCTCTCTATTTCCCCACTCCTGGAAACTGCCATTTTACTCTTCCTCTCTATGAATTTGACTACTCTGGGTATTTCATATAAGAGGAATCATATAATATTTCTCCTTTGTGACTGACTTGTTTTACTTAGCGTAATGTCTTCAAGATTCATCCATGTTGTGGCGTATGTTAGAATTTTCTTCTTTTTAAGGCTGAATAATATTGCATTGTATGCATATGCCACATTTTGTTTATCTATTTATGTCTCAGTGGACACTTGCGGTTGCTTCTACCTTTTGGCGGTTGTGAATAACGCTGCTATGAAGCCGGGTGTGCAAGTATCTGTTCAAGTCTCTGCTTTCATTTCTTTTGGGTGTATAACCAGAAATGAAATTGCTGTGTCATATGGTAATTATATGTTTAATTTTTGGAGGAATTGCCATACCATTTTCCACAGTGGCTGCACAATTCCCACCAGTAATGCACAAGGGTTCCAGTTTCTCCACATCCTCATCAACATTTGTTATTTTCTGGGGGTTTTTGACCCTAATGGGTACAAGATGGTGTCTCATTATGGGTTTTGGTTTGCATTTCCCTAATGTTTAGTGATGTTGAGCATCTATGTTATTTGTATGTCTTCTTTGGAGAAATATCTATTCAAGGCCTTTGTTTATACTTATTTATTTATTTAGAGACAGGGTCTTGCTCTGTTGCCCAGGCTAGTGTGCCGTGGCATCAGCCTAGCTCACAGCAACCTCAAACTCCTGGACTCAAGTGATCCTCCTGCCTCAGCCTCCCGAGGAGCTGGGGGACTACAGGTTCATGCCACCACGCCAGGCTAATTTTTTCTATTTTTGGTAGAGATGGAGTTTCACTCTCGCTCAAGCTGATCTTGAACTCTTGAGCTCAAGCGATCCTCCTGCCTCTGTCTCCCAGAGTGCTAGGATTACAGGCTTGAGCCACCATATCTGGCCCTCATATATTCATTTAAATGAATGCTGGCCCTTTGCTGACTTTTAAATTGGATTGTTTGTTTTATTATTATTGAGTTGTAGCATAGCATTTTAAATCAGCAGATTTGAAGAACAAAGATGTATTGAATTTTATTATTGTTTTAATTATATTTATTCACTGGGGGAGTTATTTTTCATATTTTTCATTACTTGTCTTTTTTAATTTTGTGAATTATATGTTAATGTCCTTATTCATTTTAATATTGTTCCTCCATTTCCTATTGATTTTTAATATACTTTATAAAAACAATGATCTTTCATATACATTACCAACATTTTCACAGATTGAAATTTGTTTTTCAGTTTCATTACATTTTCAACATAAAAGATGTCATAAAAGATGTCTTTTATGGTATTAATGTTTCAAATTTATTTAGCTATGTTTTTTGCACTTTTATTAGAAAGGTATACACATGCCAAGAACAGAAAAATATTAACCTGTATTTTTTTGTAGATCCTTAATATGTACTGTTTACTTTTATCACTTTAATCCATCTGGAATTTATGTCATTATGTGGTATGGAAGAAATCTAATTTTTTCCAAAATGATTAATCAGTATTTCTAAAACCATTTGTTGAATAATTTATTCTTTTTTCACTGATTTGAAATTTTACATTTATTATATAATAAATGGTAATATGTACTAGATTCTCTTTTAGAGTCATCTGTTATATTCTAATGTTTTGCAATTTTATTTTTGCATTTATTACTATACTGTACTTGTGCATTGCTATTATAATGTTTTCATTATTGTAGCTTTGTAATAGACTTTCATAATAATACAAGTTTCATTTATTTATTTATCTGCACTTACCTTTTTGTTTTTCTATCAAATTATAAATGTAATATTTTAGAAGTAATTCCATGACACTTTTAACATCAATTTAGTGAAATCTTTACAATAATGAGATTCCTCATCTATAAACATCATGTATCTCTTTAGTTATTGAAATGTCTGCCTTTTATGCCTCTCATAAATGCTTGGGAATTTTCTTCAAATATTTCCTACACAATTCTCTGTTAGCTATTTCCTGGGCATCTTAATTTATTCAGGCTGCTATAGAAATAGTCATAAACTGGGTAGTTTATAAACAACAGAAATGTATTTATCACAGTTCTGGAGACTAAGAAGTCCGAGTTCAAGGCATTAGCAGATTTGGTGTCTGGTGAGGGCCCGTTTCCCAGTTTATAGATGGTTTCATCTAGCTGTGTCCTTACATAGTGGAAGGGGCAAGGCAGCTCTCTGAGGCCTCTTTTGTAAGGGCACTAATCTCACTCACAAACCCTCCACCTTCATGACCTAATCACCTCCCAAAGGTCCCACCTCTTGATACCATCACATTAGTGATCAAGTTTCAAGAAATGGATTTTCGGGGGGACACAGATATTAAGAACATAGCACTGGGTGTTTATACTCAGTTACTATTATAAACCATCTCTTATATTTTCTAACTGGTGATAGATGGTACATAGGAAATTCATTCTTATATTAATTTGTAATCTAAGATCTTTTAGATTCTGTTTCTTTTTTTTTTAGTGTATTATGGGGGTACAAGTGTTAAGGTTACTTATATTGCCCATGCCCCCCTCCCCCCTCGAGTAAGAGCTTCAAACATGTCCATCCCCCAAATGTTGCACATCTTACTCATTGTGGTTGTATACATCCATCCCCTCCTCCCCCCTCCTACCCTCCCGACACCCGATAAATGTTACTCTTGTATGTCCACTTAGCTGTTGATCTGTTAATACCAATTTGCTGGTGAGTACATGTGGTGCTTGTTTTTCCATTCTTGAGATACTTCACTTAGTAGAATGATGGGTTCCAGCTGTATCCAGGAATATACAGGAGGTGCTATATCACCATTGTTTCTTAAAGCTGAGTAGTATTCCATGGTATATATATATACCACATTTTATTAATCCACTCATGAATTGATGGACACTTGGGTTGTTTCCAAAGCTTTGCAATTGTGAATTGTGCTGCTATAAACATTCGAGTGCAGGTGTCTTTTTCATAAAGTGACTTTTGATCTTTTGGGTAGATGCTCAGTAGTGGAATTGCTGGATCAAATGGTAGATCTACTTGCATCGCTTTGAGGTATCTCCATATTGCTTTCCACAGAGGTTGAACTAGTTTGCAGTCCCACCAGCAGTGTAGGAGTGTTCCTCTCTCTCCGCATCCACGCCAGCATTTATTGTTTGGGGACTTTTTGATAGAGGCCATTCTCACTGGAGTTAAGTGATATCTCATTGTGGTTTTGATTTGCATTTCCCTGATGATTAGAGATGTCTTAATATTAATAAAGAAATACGCTGTTGCTTGCTGGTTCAGAGCACGGGCTCTGGAATCAGACACAGCTGCGTTCAAGTCCCATGTGCCACCTTGGAATGCCATTTAACAAGCTTCCCTGCCCTCCACTTTCCAGAGCTTTACTGTCCCTTCCCTAAAGTGAGCATAATAACGCCCTCTACAGCATTGTCATTAGAGTTAAGTGAATCAGTAGTATATGCTAAGTGCTTAGCACAGTGCCTGGCATATAGTAAGTAAATGGTAGCTACTACTATTAGATTATGATACTGTCTACAATAATAATTTGCCTTCTGTAACTATAAATCTCTCTTTGGGGAGGTATGGGGAGTTTAATGGGCAGGGACAGGGACTTCTTGTATTAGAACTCCAAAAATATGGAAAATATTCGTAGAGGTATCAGGCTAGCACCTGACTTACTTTAAATGACACTTATATTTTACTATAAGTGTAATATTGTACAGTGGGCACTGAGGTGTGGCCTTAGCTCTCCTGTATACCACCAGCCACTCTAGAAGCCTCTGCAAGTACATATTCAACCTGAGAAAAATCGTGTGGTGCATGGCAAATTCAACTTCAAGGCAAATCCATTTCCAAATAAATCATTCCATAAGACCAAATTCCGAACTTCCTACTCATGTTCACAGTTAAACTGAGACAGTCTCTCTTGTGTTAAAGATAGGTAATGTTCCTAGCTTACTAAGAATTTCCGTCAGGAATAGATGTGGAATTGTTTCGAATGACTTTTTGGCAAGTATTGAGGTAATCATGTGATTTTTTTGTTTTTTTTTTTTGGTCCTTTGGCCTCTTTATCTGATGGATTATATTAATAGATATCCTAATATTAAACTCTTCTTACATTCCTGGAACAAGTCCTACTTGGCCATGGGGATTTTCTTTTAATAAACTTCTGGGTTTGATTATTAATGCTTCTTATTTCTATATCCATATACATAAGGGGGATTGTTTAATAACTGTCACTTTTATGGTTTTGGTCAGATTTTATTTTTAAGCATATGCCAAGTTATAGAAAATGATTTGGAAAGATGATCATGAATTTTGTTTGTTTGTTTGTTTCTGTTGAACAGTTTACAGAACCCAGAAATAATCTCCTCTTTGAAGGTTTGAAAAATAAACCTGCCAATAATATCTAAACCTAGCACCCATCTTAAAAAAAAATTTGAAAACTTTTTTTCCATTTTCTTATTCTATTCTTTTCTTTCTCCGTTGGCTTGAGTCAGATTTGTTAACTTGTATTTTGCTAGAAAATTTATCCCTTTCATTTGAATCTCCATACCATCTGGTCATGATAGGACAGCACTGGGACCTTCCTTCATCTTGCCCCATCTTCACTTTCTCTAGCAAGACTCTTGCAAGCTTCCCTCTTGTGAACACCTTCTTTTATAGTTCTTTATTTTTATCTAACATTGGTCCCTTAGATCCGGATTTGGAATTAGAAGGGTTAGACACCAGTGCTCACATTTCTACCTTACCAAGAGAAAGGACCGGTGGCTCCCTCCTTAAATCTCTCACTCTATTTTTGTTCCTCTTCTACGGCTATAATAGTTCCTCTCTGGTCCCACTGGCAATCTCTTCTTCTTCCAACATCCTTCAAATGTTGGTCTTTCCCAGGATTCTGTTTTCAGCCCACAGCCCCTCTTACTTTCCATAATCTCTCTGGGCTAGATCTTACCTATTCTTATTATTTCATCCACCAGCTGATAACTCCCGAATCTGAACCCAATTCAGACATCTCCCTTCTGAATTCCAGACCCATATATCTAGCTGCCTTTTGGACAACCTCTCTTGATGCCCTCATTTTAAGTTCAACTTACCCTCAACTGAGGTCACCCTTCGTGACTTAATTGTCACCCGTTTCTTGTGTGCTTTTCTTCTGATGTGCTTATTCACAGATACATATCACCCATAGAGTCAACCAAGCTGAAAACCAGAAGTCATTTTTGATGACCCTGCGGGGGTTACGCTGAGTGGGGAGGCGGCTGTTTGGCAGTAGATGGGGAGGAAATGAGACAGACGTCTCTCAGCTCCTAGAGCACGCTTCATTTGTCTGGAAGTGAAACACATACCTGTGGCCTGGTCCTAGTGGCCCCCATAGCCGAATTTTCAGTCGGCATGTTTTCCTTAGATCTGGGAGCAGACACAAGAAAGGACTGAGGTCAGATACAAGAAAAGGAACGAAAAAGCAGGACCAAGAGCACCCTGGCCTCCCAGGAACGCCACTGCTCCCTTGCCCTCCAAACTGACATCAGGGGAGTGACAAGCGGGGCCACGGTTCTGTGTGCCCCTGATGAGACCCCCGTGTGTCCTGCCCGCACCTCCAACTCTCTCAGTTTTATCAAACACAATGACATGGAGACCTTGGAAAAGATTCCCTTCACACCCCTTTTCCCAATGATGTCAATCGCCAGAAGTGCAAGGCTGCGGGGTCCCCTCCTCTCTGTGTACAGGTCTGCACATCTGCAAATGCAACCCACCACCCAACCTCCTCGGGGGTCAATGCCCTCCACTCTACCCTCTGGAATCCTCTCTTGGGCAAAATCCTCTCTACCCCCAACTTCTCTGATGTGTCCCTCACTTCTTACTCTGACACCTCCCCTCCAGCCCCCCGCAGGCCTGCCATTGGTGGCTCTTTCCTCCATTAATCAGGCCTGATTGGGAAGTCAGCCTTACCGCTGCTTCTAGATTGTTGTCCCCCCTCGCTTAAAGCTCACAGCTTTAAGATCCCTGCGCTCAGGCTATTCTACCTACTGCTGCCATCAGCAGTCACAGGTCAGTGCCAAGCAGATCTCTGCCTCTTCTCCAGTGGCAGTGCTGCTTCTGTCATAATCCCTGGTGATTTTCACACACTGCAGATGGCTCTTGCAAATACCCTGACTTCCTCAGCCCTTAAACATGCCTCCACCTACAATCTTGTCTCCCACCCTCTTCCCATCAGCTGTCTACTTTTGTGAGCATTCCCAAGACAATGCTCACATGAGAATTATACCTTTTCCAGAATCTCCCTTTCAAGCTTCCCACTCTATGACTACCACCTAGTATCTTTCTATCGAATTCCCATTAGCACTTGTATTCTATTCCAATAATATTTCAACCACAGCAGAGCACAAAATCCATTAAACTAGTGAGCTTGCCCTGTTTTCACTGTCCCTCACCCATTTGGGGTTCTCAGATGGCCACTTTTCCATCATTGCAATTACTCCCTTGTAAACACCCTCAACTCCTTTGCTCCTATGTCCCTCTGTTCAGAGTCATCTAGGGAAATCCAACCCTACCTATAGCCAATTTTCCACCTACTCTGTACCTGCACTTCTGGAGAAAGTAGAGGATACAGCTGATAAACAATGTGAAAAAATGCATGAAATTATTTCAGGCAGTAATAAAGCTACACAGAAGAGGTACATGTGGAATGAGGCTGCACAGGGCTATTTTACATAGAGTGACTGCTGTGGACTGAGTGTGTGCCCCCTCCCATAAACTTCATATGTTGAAACCCTATTCCCCAATGTGATGGTATTTGGAGATGGGCTTTTGGGAGGTAATTAGGTCATGAGGGTAGAGCGCTCATGATGAGATTAGTAGGAGAGAACTTGCTTTCCCCTCTCTGCTGTCCCCCATGTGAGCATGTAGCAAGAAAGCAGCCACCTATGACCCAGGAGGAGGGCCCTCACCAAGAAACTGACCTGCGGCACTCTGACCTCAGACTTTCAGCTCCAGAACTGTGAGAAATAAATATCTGTTGTGTAGGCCACGCAGTCTGTGATATTTTTATTACGTGCCTAAACTGACTTGTGACGGGAAAGGATTCTACAAAACTGTGACTTTGAGTCAGAAAGCAGAGTGGAGTAAGGGTGTGAGCCCTGTGAAGATATCTGGTAAGACAGGAGAGGGGGAGATCTGGGTAAAGCCCCAGCAGTGGGAATAGGAGCAGCAGGAAATCTTGGGTGCTCTTGCTGAGTGAACAAGAGGAAAAATGACAGGAGACCTCCAGAAAGGTGAGTCCAAGAGACAGATCTGCATTGTCCAATATGTAGCCATTAACCACATGTGGCTAGTTAAATTTAAATTAATTGAAATTCAAAATTCAGTTCTTCGATCACACTAACCATATTTCAAGTATTTGGTAAGCACAAGTGGCTAGTGGCTACTCTTTTAAACACACAGATTAGGGAATGTTTTCATCACTGCAGAACATCCTAGTGGGCAGTGCTAGTTAGGTCCTGTGGACTTTACCAGCCATTCTACAGAATCTAGATTTTAAGTTTAAGAGAAAGCCACTGGAGAAAGCTAGGGAGGAGGAGAATCTGGATAGTATATTATCCACATTTTACAAAGTTTACTCTGGCTGTGCTGTGGGACTGTGGTATAGCAAGAGGACAGTTAGGAAGCTACAGTTCTCCAGATTAGGAAGAGAACAGTGTTTAAGAACAGGTATTACTTAGTGAGTGACTTAAGAAGTGATAAATTTTAGGTTTTATTTTGAAAGTAAAATCAACAAAACTTGCTATGAATATAGCAAGAGATTGAAGGAGTGAGAGAAACCAAGGATGGCTCTTAAAAGGTTAATTAAGAGAATCAAAAAAGGATATGTATATCAAAACTTTTTATGCTCCAAGAAGGCTTGTGCAAAAGCAAGTTGGTAGCAGCCGTGGTAAACTTCAAGAAGATGGGATGTGAACTTAATCTCATGGATAACTTTACAAAGAAAGAAACAATGTAATTGGCTTTACTGAAATTGCATATTGCAAAGAAACAAGACAAGAAAGTCGAAGAGGTCAGAGGAAGGTCTTGGAAGGTGGGCAGAGGGATTTAGATTTGAAAGGTGAGGAGAATTGGACCTATTAATGTGATAGTGAAATGGAAGATGGATTGGCATGGGGAGTGCCTAGAGCCAGAGAGGTCAGCAATCCAAGGCTTAAAAAAGATTAAAGAATGGAAATGGGAAGGATGAGAAAAGAGCAGGCATGAGAGGAATGTCAAAGGCAAGTAAGTGTCTGTTTCTTTCTCATGGAGCCATCGTCATGGATTCTGCACAGGGGTGGAGGTCAGGTTCAACCAGGAGGATCCTTATCTGTCGGCTGGAGACTGCTCAGTCAGAGTGAATGGACAGGATAATTGAATAGAAATTCTAAAATCAGAGCCAGAAACATGGAGACAGGGAAGATTCCAAGATTTCATGTTAGCAATGAAGAAGATAAGAAGCAGGATGGCATGAGGTACAAAATCAAGAACCAACCCTGTCAATCTCACTGCTTCTGCAGTTCTTCTCTTCTACGTTGCTTAGTCCCCATACGTTATCAGCCAACCCTTAGTCATAAGGATTGGTTGCTGGTCCCAGTAATCTACATTCAGGATCTCCTCATGTGGCAAGAAGATGGCAACACAAGCTAGAACCATCCAACAAGAAAACCCTTTGATTTTTGCCTTCTATAAACGTAGTCTATATCTCTCCACAAAATTAAAAGAATATGAGAGTCAAGTAGAAAGACTTCAGATTAGAATAATTTCCTTCAGTCAGAGAGAGTCTTTCTGGTAAATAATATTTATCTCTACAATAGAAGAAACCTCTCTGATAATACTTTTGACAGAATTATGTTTCCTCCTCCCCTGATTAATCTTATTCTGAATGTACAATGGGAGTCTCCACCGTAGAGTTTTAATAAGCTTAAAGGGAGTTTCAGATTCATTTCCTTTGCTGCCTTTTTTTGCAGATGCTGAACCAAAGTTTCATCAAGCAGGGCATACATGATTTAGATATACATATAAAAACGTAATTATAAATCAGATCTATGTTTATCGAATAATATTTTCCTACTGAGTTTCAGTAAGAAATTTGAGATGAATCTCTTTGGAAAAATAACTTAACACTGAGAAAAATAATAATAAAATATATATGATACAAATGCAATGAATCCTTTAAATCAGATTTATGGTTGAAAAATGCTAGGGATAATTTTCTGATAATGCATTATTATTACCACTATGAAAAGTTAGTTACTACTTTTTCCCCCAGAATCATTGTCTAAGAATTCTATATTTGGGGGGAAATTAATTCTTTCCATCTCCAAGAAGTACAGAGATACCTTCTCAGAATCCTCAGTAGAGGAGTCATTCTAGAGAGTTAAGCCATATTGATAACAGAGGATGTGAAAATGTTCCAAGCATTCTCATTGAAAATTTTGCTTGTAAATCTTCCTATAATCTGGTTCACATTTCCCTGCTTTCAAAAGCAGATATACCACATGGAATTCCATTCACATATAGTAAAGAGTTGCAAATACTTTGTCAATTTCAAAGCAATTTTATTGTTTTTTCCTGATTAGTCAGGATCACCATTCTGAATGCCAGTTATTGAACTTATTACATATAGGATAGTTTTTCCCTTGTACTAATGACTGTCCTAGTTCTTGTGCCTCATTTTAACATCTTTGTATTTCCTCCTATGCAAGGACCAATACTCTCCCTAGTCCACTTTGAGGCTTCTAACTTGCTTCTGCTAATTTATTTTTATATTGGAAAATAAATCATCACATTAGTTGGAATTTTTGTTCCTTAAAATAAAATAGATGCTGAACCTGATGGAATATCAGAGAAGTAAACAGAGTGGTTTTATTTTCTAGTGTTTTTGTGTTTTATTTTTGTTTTTTATTTAATGATTAGTCTGACAGTTCATCAGACTTTTTGTTTATATTTTCTGGTTCTTGGCTATGTTTCCTAGAAGTTATTTTTTCAGATACTGAGTTTCTGATAGATTATACATTCTTAATTCTTGTTTAAAAGGCAAATGCAATTAAGCTGAAGTCGCTGGTATCCATTTCTTTAATGCATTTTTGCTAGATGCTTAGTGTGTTGATCAGTTTGCTAATAATCATCCCCAGTGGACCTGACCTTCCAATTGTCATTGAAAAGATAAATTCTCAAATGTAAGATTTCATTACTGTCAACTTCTACTGAGTGGATATTTTTAACAGCTATATTGGATTCTATCTCTTTTACTCAGGTATATATCCTGTAAGTGAATATGATCAAAATAAAAGTCCCATGAATAAGTTGCATCAGGCAAAAAAAAAAAAAAATAGCAAAAGAAAAAAAATCCAGCTTACAAAATTAAAGCATTCAGTTTATGCTTCTTCCCATAAATGTAAGAAAGAACACAATGTAAAATCAGGAGGCCTCATGTCAGACCACAACTCAGCCCACTGAAGCCTCTCATATGTGCAGATTTTTAACCACTGTGAAAGGTCTTCCTTCCAGAAGGAATAACTTTAAAACAATTCTGATCCCTGGGGTGCTCTAGAATTTCATGGAGTTTATGTCTGAGAAAGCAATATACATTGTTTCGTATATTATTTGTTTGTTTGTTTGTTCCAGTGGTTAGGATTATTTTGGCAAAGTTTCTTTCATGGAGTGCCTATAGGATGACTTTTGTAATACGACGGGCAGCAAAAAAAGCCTGATACTCAAATTGTAATAATTCACCATATTGATGATGGGACAGGTTTTAAACTTTTGTTTCAGGAGCCAAGAGCAAAATGCCAAGCCCTCTTCATGCCAGAATGCTTCCTGGCTCTTAATTGGACCTTCACATGTAAGTTTGTCTACAGCCTGGTCGGACAGCTGCACAGACAGCCTGGATCTAGCTCTCTGAGCCTGTGCACCTGGTTCCACACTCTAGACAGCAGCTGTGAGACAGAAGGAGGTTCATGAGAGAGCAACAACTTTGACCTCATTCCCCAATGGTCGGACTAAAATGTCCACCTGCCAGTTTACAAACTTTGCAATAAGAGTATTCTAGTGCCATCTATGAAGATATGCTTTTTAAAAAGAAAGAAAGAAAAAAAAGGGAAACAGTCACACTCATTCAATCATATATTATTGTTCCAACTTTGAGGAAGCCTGCTTCTGACACATAGGTTGCTGTAGCTGCAGTAGGTAATGAATTTGGATGTTTTATCATCCCATATCCCTCACTTAACTTGGGGTCTCTAAAAGCAGAGACCAAGATCCAGAAGCATGTAATTTATGGAGAGTGGGCTCTCAGGTGAAACAGAACAGAACAGGAGAGGGGGATGAACAAGAATGCAGGCTCACGTAAAGTATGCAGGGGACTGATCCACATGGGATATGAAGTGCACCACAGAGCTGTCCCTTCAGACTATATGACAGGACACTTTTACTTTGTGTCAGTCAGTCTTTGGCCCCAGAAATGGAATAGGAATGGGATGCATGATCCCCCAGAGAGGACAGTTTCCATTAGTTGAGGGCAATTCTCTGAAAGAAGAACAATCTGCCAGCCAGACGGAGGGGGTGGGACACGTGGTAGGGAGGATCGGGGTGGGGCACCCACAGCACCCTCTGTGATGGATTCCTGCCTGCATCGCATTAGTTGGAGCAGTCACTTCCCTTTTCCATGATCTAAAATTTGGAATCCTGTTAAAAATTTTTGCTTCAAAAGAGTGTTGCATTTGAAAATGGGTTGATAGACACCTGATAAGCTGTTGGTCCTGGGAACTGACTGCTTACCCCTAACACAGCCCTGAGTCACACAGCAGAAAGAGGATGAGCCAGGGATTTGGGGGGGGGGGAGGAAGCACCAGTGGCATCTTCTACACTCTACCCCTAAAAATGCGACATTCAGAAGGGAGGAATGGCACTTGGCAAGATTTCCTTTGGCCAATTTAAAGTACCACAATAGCTGGAGGACTGGTGGCTCCGCTGCCTTGCTCTCTAGGACAACCTAAGTGACCTTGTCCCCTGATATGGCCATCGTCCAAACTAGGATGATTGGATTCATGAGAAGCCCTTGGCTGTGGGGTAGCTTACTCATGATTCTTGGAAAGATTTTTCATTCATTTGCCTCACAGGTTTTTACAAGGTTCTCCTATCTATGACTCTGAAGTCATAGATAAGCCAAAGCCCAGGCTCAGAGTCAGCCTGAGTGGTGCCTCTGGGTTTAGTGAGCTTTGACTGGCCACAGCCAATCCTATGGCTCAGACAGCCCCATGCAAAGTGGAGGCACTCGTGCTCAAGTGCTTTGGGAAACATCTGGGGAAATGAATAAGTGAAAGGAAAGGATTAAAGTTTGTAAGGGGAAGTGGGGTGATGCTCAGGTCTAAGGGGATAAAGCAATAAAGTGACAGAGACTGCCCTGCAGAAGCCTTCCTGTTCCACAACCAGCACTGAGCTCTTTACCTTTATTGTCTCATCCCCTGGGAGATATGTGGCTTCCCAGTGTGACACATGATAAGCTAGTAAGTGTCAAATTCGGGTCATCTGATGACCAAACCTGGGCTACCATGTTCCAGATTCAGACAGATGATAGATAAATGGGTATGGAGATAGAGATACTGTGTATAAATAGATACATAGTATAGCTGCTTATCTACTGTCAAATGATCCTTTGTCCACGTGTTGTATAACTATTTGAGAGTGTTTGTGGGTCATTCTGAACCCTAGTTCATTGAAAATATAATGTGGAAGGGACATTTGAGATCCTCACAGACAATCTTACGATTACACAACCCATACTCCAGCCCAAATCTATGGGACAGACCATTCGGGTCTATATGTTGGGTTTGGGAAGCCTTAGAATGAACTTCAAAAATGTGATAGAGCACTTGGCTCCACACTTAAGTGTTTATTGGAATCACTTAGAGGGCCTATTAGAACATAAATTATTGGGCTCCCATCCCCAGAGTTTCTGATCTGGTAGATCCTGGATGGGTCCTGAGATTTTGCAGTTCTAACAAGTTTCTGGTGATGGTAGAGATGACACTTTAAGAGCCACTTCCATAGAGGTAAACACCTACCCTGCATGCAAATGGTCCCATCCTGTTAGTTTATTGCTTTGGCCTTAATTACATACAGGTGTTCTCTTAACCTAGGCTGGTCTGTAGGCATTCGGTTGATAGGTAAGGGCCGTGACTATAGCCTCTGTCACCCTACAAATGGCCAGAATTAATTCAACTGGCAAGGAGGGAAATGCCAGGACCACACTAGGCTGGTCTAGCCTCCCACACCCTATTCCTCCTTCCTCAGTTGTGGACTTGGCTAAAGAAGGCAAAGGAGTCAGCTTCCTATGGCTGAGGCTAACTTTCTCAAACCTCCACATAACAGTTTGTGTTCATTTTGAAACTACCAGGACATCAAGCCCTCTAAAAGGTGTTTCTACCCCTAAATTTTGAAACCATGTTGGCTTGTAAAAATTAGTCTCCATTCCTTCTGGAAATAAAGGAACAGATGGCCACCTAGGGCATGAAGGAAGCAAAGGGAACCTCCCAGCTATGTGTTTCCTTGGCAGGGATTTCTCATTCTAGGACACACTCTAGTCCATCTGCAGCATGAGCCTGCTTTTTCCAGCATATTCCTAGAAGTTTTTTTTTATGCTCTGAAAAAAAAATGCTCACTCCTTCAAAAGTCATTAACAAGCAGGTGAGGTGTTGCTTTACTTCCAAAACCTTGCAGAAAGCTACCTCAAGAACCTGGGTAGAAAATAGCAAGCGTGTCAAATTGGAGCTATAGTTAGAAATGCTGCAGGGAACCCAAGGATGCCTGCCCTGGCTGCTTTAGGAACTTGGGTAGAAATGACGTTGAGAGAGCTGCCCTCTCAGATACCTGGGAACCTGCTTCCTCCCATCCACTGGAAAGACAGAGATGGGAATTCTCTATTGAATTGGATGACAGCAGGCAGAGCCAGTAACATAATTTGTGGGGCTCCACAAAAAAGGAAAATAGGAGCTCCTCATTCAAATATTTTTAAGAATTTCAAAACAGTAACAGCAACAAGCACTGAAGCAAAATCGGGCCCATCTAAGAGCCTGGCCCTGTGCACACAGGTCTTGCCCATGAATCCCACCTGCAGCATAGCCCCCGTGGCAGAGTTTGGAAGAACAAGAGAAGGGAGAAGGGAGAGAGGATGGATGTTTCACTTAGATTTTCTGTGCAAGCTGATTTAGGAACACCAGTTTATTCAATCCTCATTTTACAGATGAGGAAACTATGGAGGCAGAGGCTCAGGAAGTAAAGTGGCTTGCCCATAGTGACGTGGCTGGTGTGTGTCTACACTGAGATTCATTTCTGGCTCTAAGTCCTTGTTGGTTTGTTTGTTTGTAACTTTTCCCCATCTACATTCCTGAAGCAGTAATGGCTTGTAGGAAAAGCTCTTACATATGTTTTTCAAATTTTATTCTCTACAAATTCAAAGAAAGAGTAAACATTTGATAATATTTTAGTGAATAAAGAAATTAACATGTGGTCCAGATCCTGATATAATAATAATAGCAATAGTATGTGCAGAAACACAGGACCAGGAGGAAAGGAAGGAGAGTTGAGGAAGGGGAAGAGAAGAGAGGAGAAAGAGGACAGGAGGAATGCTAACTAGTATGTGCTGGACAGTTACCAAATACCGTCTTACATGCCTTATTCTATTTAACCCTCACAACAGCCCTCCCAAATAGGTCTTATCTTTGTGCCCACTTTACAGATGCAGAGCTAGAAGCTTACAGCTGTTAGTTAAGTTGCCCAATGCTAAAGGCTCAGGATTTCTATCTAAACAATCCCTAACATGAGCCTAGGAGGTTACCCAGAATGGATTCAGGGGCCAGACAGGGGAGCAGACACCAAGATAATTCCAGACTTCAAAAATCATAACTACACAAAAATAATAAGTAGAAGACAGCTCTACCTAAGAATAATAAGGAATATAAGTGAAAGCATTCAAATCCTAGAGTAAAAGCCTTCATTGGCATGTGTGGAGGTCTCCATCCTGCCTACTTGATCCCTCCCATGTATCCTAAAGACAGTCTGCCTGTCAGCCTTCCCAACTCAGATGGATTCAGGGACATGATCTACTCAGAGCCTTATCTGTAGAGGAAATTCAGCCCAGCTACTTATATGATCAAGCTAGTTCTTCACCCTTAAATGTGAACAGACACTAAAGCATGAACAAAAGAACCAATGTGCCCAAACCAAACTAACCTAGAGAAATGAGAAATAACACAAGGATTATGACTAACCTCAAAAAATTTCTAATTGGTATCTTCAGGGAGATTCAAGAAGTATTGTGACTATGTCAAAGGAACTGGTTTCTATTTAAAAAAAAAAATAGGAACCATCAATGCCTAGGAGAGAATTTTTTGGAAAAGTAAGATTTCTATATAAGTTTTCACCTGTAAATTAAAATAAATAAGTAAATAAATATATTTTCTAAAAATCTACGTAGGGCATGAAAAATAGAATGGACAAATCTGAAGACTGTATCAGTGAAATAAAAGATAAAGTTGGGAAATCTTCCAAAAGACAGACCAAAGCACAGGTAATTTATAAAGGAAAGATCTAGAGATATTGAAAGTAGACACAGGTCAACAAGTCATCTCCACTAAGAAAGAATGGCTAAAGTAGAGGTAAGGAGATTATTAAAGGAAAAAAGAAGAAGAAGAAAGTTAATATTAAAAAAAAATAGGAAAAAGAAAATAGAGAAGAAATTTGGTAGAAAAAAATTTGATTTATATGTTCAAATTGAAAGGGCTGAATATATGCTGAGCAAAAATAATAAAATAGAAGTGCCAAGCAGTAAAACTCAAAATACAAAAAAGTTATATGAAAAGTGAAAAATAAAATGGAAAGAACTATGCTTACACAATTAGCAGAATCATGGTGACATTTATAAACTACAAGGATAGAGAAAAATCCTTAAATGTTTCCAGAAATTAGAAAATAGGTGACCTTTTCATCATGACAGTCAAAGGGGCATCACACTGAGAGTATAAGTCAAGGGCACCATGATTTCAGATTCTCAGCAGAAAGTGCATTCAATCTGGAATCCAATATCAAGTTGTTTAGGTGACTCTGAAAAAGAAAATCATCCACATGTCTCCTGAAAGAGCATAGATACAAATTAAATCCTAGATAAAGGATTCACAAAGCCATCAGTGTACTAAAAGATGTCTCCTTGGTCTCAGTACCAAGGAGAATGTACCCTAAGTAAGCAAGGGAAATATAACATTAAAAAAAAAGTATTTGATCACATACTTTGATAGAAAACAGGAGAAAATTACTATGACTCCAACCGATGCAGAATGAATTGGAATTCCTGATTATCAAAAAGATTTCTAGTAAACTAGGATTTATTTGTTTATTGAAGGGTATCCACCAGTAGGCTGCAGCAACCACCCCACGTAGCAGTAAATCATGAGGCCCCATAAAGTAAGAAACAAGACAAAGATGCACTGTGTTACTCAACATTATTCTGGAAGTCTCAGGATGGGAAAATTAAGCAGAAAATTAAGCAATAGAAACAAAGAGACAAAGTTGCTATTATTAGCAGTTGATATAAAAGCCTGTTTAAAATAATCATTTGAAACTTTTATGACTAATAAGAATTCTGTATTCTATAAGCTCAAAATGCAAAACACAAATTCTATTAATTTTCTTTATACCAACAACAATAACTGTAACATATCTTATCTAAGAATATCCTTAACAAATATGGTAGGTCCAATGTGAAGATACATGTAAACATTATAGAAAGACAAATAAGAAAATCTCAACAAATGGGCAAACATTACACTTTTAAATGAGAAGACTCAATATTAATCCATCTTAACTAAATATGCAAACTCAAGTTAATTCTAATCATATACCAACAAGCTTTTTTTAAGAAATGAAAATTAGCAAGTTCATTCATCTATCCTTCTGAGAAAAACTAATGACAGGTTACTTAAACTCTCCAAGGCACATTTGCTTCATATGTAGTATATGGGATCATAATGAAAAACTACTTCAAAGGGTAATTGTGAAAATTAAATGAGATAACACATGCAAAGCACTTGGCACAATGCCCAACCCATAGGAACACCCACAAATCTTCATTTTTATCATATTATGCTTATTAAATGAACCTGTATATACAATTGTATATATGATAATGTTCATTGCAGCAGTACTTATAATAGCAAAAAATAGAACAGCCTCAAATTTCCATTAATATTATAATTATAATGATTAACTACAATACACTATATCCACAGCATGGAAAAATATTAATAACATTTGTTGTATATATATCTATAATCTAGCATGGAAAAAGCAAGTCACAGAACAAAATGTGCATAAGAAGCATATAAAAATAGGTAGATAGATGATAGAAAGTTCTAAATAAGAGTAAATGTGTATTAGTAAATTCACAGAAATTGTTCTGGAATTACAGACACCAAACTATTACCAATTATTTGTGGGTAGAATATGAAGATAGGTAATATAAAGTTATCTCCTTTCTTTATTACAAATACATCTATATTATCTGAAAAATTTTAAAATATCATACAATATTTATTTTAAAAAAATCACAAAATAGGAAAACACAGTGTTTTGAGGTTCTAGTCGAGCTTCAGGTGGTCCCTGTGCTAGCAGAGTACCCTCAGTGGAGAAGCAGCCTCACACCAGACTCGGGTCCACCCTCACTTAGCCCCAAGTGCAACCTCTCAGCCACCTGTTCTCCCTTCAGCATCACCACCATTCTCATCTGAGCTTGCTACCCCTGACTCACTGTGCAGACTCCACAAGTCCCCCAGCCTTCCACTGTGTCTTCCGAAATGTAGAGGTATGATAACCGTGCTCTCTTATGTTCTGGGGGTCTTTGCAATTCCTTTGTCCGGTGATTCACTGAGGCCAGACCTGCCCCAAGGCACACAGCTCCCTGTGAGGGCTGCTGCAGCTACTGTACCTCCTACTTCCTGGTCACAAGATGGAGAAGGGTCTCCCTCACCACCCAGGGCTGTCTCAAGGCAGTGACTGCATCCTCAGACGTATGACTGCTTGCTCTTTGAAGGCTTTGCTTGATCTAGCCCTCGCCTCCCATTCAGCCTCATTTCTAGCTAATTCCTAAGCCACACATCACACTCCAGCCACTATGAACTACATATGAATACATATGGTTCCATGTGGAACATATGGATACACATGTATCCATCACATGTGTCCTCCTTCCATTTCTTTGCCCTTGCTCTTCTCCCTGGTGAGAAGACTCTTTCCTATTTCCCCTACTTCTCACCCCCCTCTACTACCATGGTCCTAGTAGTGCTTTAAGACAAACTTTAGTAAGCCCCCTTACCCACCCAACAGGCTGGGTTAAAGGACCTGCTTAGGCTTGCTTCATTACACACACACTCTGAGATGGAGAGTCGCATGCAAGGAGTTCACTGAGAGGTGGCCTTGAGAGGAAGCTCTGGAAGAGACAGAGGGAAGTGGGCATGAGCTGAGGGAAGTGTTGAACTGCAGTGCAGTCACAGTCACAAAAGCCTCAGCTGATTGCACGGGGCCCTCTGAAGCTAGAGGGGATCCGTCAGAGTTCTTCCAAACTGGTAAAAGAACGTGGGGCCTATCTCACATCCACCTGCTATGCCTCCAGGGAAAGGGCATGGCCTTGATTGCAGCATCTCCCTTCACTGCAAGCCTACAGCCAGCCATGCTCCAGCAGCACAGGGGTGAAGCAGGTGACCTGGTTGGACACTACAGCTTCTGCTGTGCGACCCTTCTCTGCTCCTGTGTGTGCATGTCTCTGCACTTACCAGGATGTGTTAAAATGTGTCAGTCTTCCCTCTAGTCCAGGCTTCAGCAAACTACAGCCTGCATGCCAAATCCATCCCAATACCTGCTGTTTTCGTAAATAAAGTTTCCTTGGAACACAGCCATGCTCATTCATTTACACATTGTCTGAGGCCATTTTCATACTATAATGTACGGTTAAGTAGTTGTGACAGAGAATATATAGACTATATAACCCTCAAAGCCTAGAATAACTATTATCTGGCTCTTTACAGAAAAAGTGTACCAATCCCTGATCTCCTATATACTGTTCCATATTGTGTGCCTGGAAATTGAATTTTGGAGGAAAGTCCAATGAATTCATGTATGGATAAGGGAATCACATGGACTTCAGTTTGATTCTTGGCTCTGCCACTCAAAAACTAATCTTAGGCACACTGACCTCTCTAAGCTCATCAATAAAATGGAATTCATTACTTCCTTTTCAGGGTTATAGTAAACATTAAATGAGAAAGTGTATAGATTATTAGCACAGTTCCTGGCACATGCTATATCTTCATTTAAATGAGAGCCATTGGGTCTATTCAAAAAATTACATGACATTTTGAGGGTGAAAAAGACTGAATTATATCCTACTTCCCTATTTTAACAAACTAGATGTTAGTGGTGCTGATTTTATCAAAACAAAACAAAAAATCCTTTTGTACCTGCCAGAAATCCATGGCCTTTCTTGCTTCATAAATGTGACAGGCAACCCTGATGGTTCTCAGAGGTATCATGCTTTGTATATCTGGCCCAGATTCTAATTAATTGGAGCAAGCCAGATCCCATAAATGAGAAGTGCTATAAATTGAGAGTGACGACTACTGTGTCATAGCCATTCAGAATTCCATTTCATTAGCAGGTACATCCTTCCTGTGGGCCAGCCCAGGAAACTGAAGTGAGATTTCCAGAGGGGTTAGTTGCTATACTTTTGGTGGGGCTTTTAATGCTTTTATATGAGCAACTTTGTTAATGCCATTGTATTTACTTAAACTTAAGGTAACGCTAGATGCTGTGAATCCCTGAAGTTTAGTGGTTTAGCACAAAAATGTTTATTTCTCATTCATCCAACAGTCTAAAGTGGGTGTATTTGTTTTCTATTGCTGCATAAAAAAAATACCGCAAATTTGGCATCTGAAAACAACACAAATTTATTATCTCACAGTGTCTGTGGGTCAGAAGTCTGGGTATAGGCTAGCTGGCTTCTCTACTTATCATCTTACGAGGATGAAATTGAGGTGTCAACCTGGGGTTCAATCTCGTATGAAACTCGGGGTCCTCTTCCTAGCTCTCAGACATTGGAAGAATTCATTTCCTTGCAGCTGTATGGCTGAGGCCCCCATTTATAAGCTACTTCAGTCTAGGGATGCTATAAGTAACTAGAGGCCACCTTAGGTCCTTGCCACATGCTCTCCCTTCTTCTCACAACATGGAAGCTTACTTCTCCAAGGCCAACAGAATGTCTCGCTCCATTCTGCTAGGATGGACTCTCATATAACACAATGTGGTGGTCACCACAGTGACTATCCCATCACCTTTCTCATAAAATGTAACCTAATCAATGGAGTTACTATCCCAGGTCCTGCCAAGCTCTAGGGGAGATGATGTACTCCTGGTCCCTTGAGTCCTTGTTTTCATCTTCTTCTTCTTCTCATTTCCATCTTTCTCCTCTATCTCCTCCTACTGCTCCTACCACTAGCCCAGTTATTGTCATTCTCCCCCAGGGGTCTGTATGTTTAGCAGACCCTGTTGTTTGCCTATCCCATAAAACTTTACTCCTCTTTCTTCTTTCTATTAAACTGCTAATTGCTCTGGTAGCCACCCTACTCTGCATAACTATATTCTCAGCCCAAGCACCAAGCACAGAAGAGGCAAATCTTTTTTCTTTTATTTAAAAAAAAATTTTTTTTAGAGATAAGGTCTCACCCTGTTTCCCAAGCTGGAGTACAGTGGCGTCACCATAGTTCACTGCAAACTCAAACTCCTGGGCTCAAGTGATCCTCATGCTTCACCCTCCCGAGTAGCTGAGACTACGGGCTTGCTGGCACATGCCTGGTTATTTTTCTATTTTTTTGTAGAGAACAGTGTTTTGCTATGTCTCTCAGGATGGTCTCAAACTCCTGGCCCCAAGCAATCCTCTAGCCTAAGCTTCCCAAAGGACTAGGATTACAGTCATAACCCACTGTGCCCAGCCCAAAGATGCAAATCTTGATTGGTAAGCCAAGTATGATGGTTACAATTCTAGCCAATGTGACCTGAAGAAAATCTAATGGCAAGCTCCTAGGAAAGGTTTTCCAAACTAACAAGAACAAACACAGGAGAAAATGCCATCACTCTTCTGCTGCTAAATAATTGCAAACTGGCAGCCACTTTTTGACGATGAGAGAAGCCAGCCTTAAGGCTGGAGTGAGGGAGGCAAAGCAAAAGATGGAAAGAGCCTGAGTCCTTAGCAATGTCATTCTTCTGCGGAATCAACCATCCCTAACAAGAGTCTCCCTGCATTAGGACCTCTTGTTATATGACACGATATTCCTGATACTTGCAACTGTAGACACCTAATGAGTGTGTGTATATATGTGTGTGTATTAATCTTTAATCGTGGCACCCACGACAGAGCACAATGAAACTATGGAAAATAGTGTGGTTCCCTTACTTCATGTACTATAATCAGAAATATTAATGGTGATGATGATGATGATGTCAATGATAATGATAACATCAGCAACAACGTATAGAGAAGCTGCCTCTGGCCAAGGAATGATGTCAACATCACCAGCATCACCAGATATACAATAAAATAAAATAAAATAAAATAAAATAAAATTTGCAAAACCCATTGCCCCTGATTTTACTGAACAGCATCTAGAAGTATATCAACATAGGTCTGGCATATTTTCTTTAGTCTTCCAGATTCAGTGTTCTCCAGTTTGAAAATTCAGAGTAAGTGTGCCAATGACAGACGTTAGAGGAGCTGTTAATGATTTTATGTTAAAATCTTGATTGAATGCCCCTTTCCAATCCAAATCAGTGGAGCAGAGTCCAAATCAGAGTCCAAATCAGAATTTAGTTGATTCATGCATAACAAGATTGTAAGGAGGTAAATTGAATTCATGCTTAGGCTCCATTAGCATTGGGTCAACAGTGTTGACATTCCTGGTATAAAATGCTTTTTCGGTGTTTTTTGTTTGTTTGTTTTTGTTGTTTTAATTTTTCCCATAAATATGCATCCCAAAAGTATGGATGCTCTGAACTGAGTGGTCCTTGACTCAGAAAGCCACTTGACCTCTTGAGAAATCTTATTCACCAAAAGTTCTGTTGGCTAATAACACTAAGAGCAATTCATCTGATTCTGCATAGTAACTATGACTTGAAAGGTATCTTGTACCTCTCAATCCATCCCTGGGCATCTTGGGGGAAAAATAGAGAAGGCAAGTCATGCATTAAATTATCAGTGTAAAATACTTCAGATAAATGGTTCCATAAAGCCAAACAGAATGAACAGTCCACTGGCAGTTTCTGGAGAAATCTGTCAGCCTTACATTTCTATTTTATATAAATCCAATCAACAGATGAGGCAAACTTAGGGCATTTTGCAAACCTTGAGAGGAGATTTGTTCATGTTCATTGAGTCACAGAGCTTGTGATAGATTCACAGTAGGTCTCTGAAAGAATGGAGTGTGTCTTTTCTTTTAAAGGTGTATGGAAATGAGAATCTAAGCTAAAGATCATCTGGGGTGGTCTATTTTTAGAGAAAGTGATTTGCTGAGAGTGTTTGTCACTCATTCAGGAAGACAGCCAGCCGTGAGGCAAGGCAGGCATCAGTAGTAACAGCCAGCTCTTGGGAGAAAAGGAAAATAATCTTTCCATTCTTGAAAAGCATTCAAAAGGAATGTTATCAAGCATGAAGACAGGCGAGACAGGCAGGGAGGGAATGAGAAAAATTAAGGCATTTTCTGTATATTTGTGTGAATGTTGCTCAACATATAGATTTACTAGTTAGCATGTGTGTCTACTCATAAGCTTATCAGGGCATGGCTGTGAAGAGGTGTGTCCCATGTGTTATGTGTGTCTGTATCGTCTTCTCTGTGAATGTAAATAACAATAGCTAACTAATATTTATTAGGTTGATACTGTGTCCCAGCCTCTGTGCTAAGAGCTTTTATGGGGATTATCTCTTTAAATTATCTCAACAGCATAAGTTTTCCATTCACAAATAGGTTAATAGAACTATCTGGAGTCAAAACCAGGATTCAGATCCAGGTAGCTTGACCATTTTGGGCAAACAGCTCCCAAGAGCCCTTTGCCACCTATTCTGTTGCTATGCTGCATGACAACCATGTTTCTATGTGTGCTTGGATATTTTTTGTCTGTTTTGAAAAAAATCTTAAAAGGTTTCTGTTCTTTTTATTGTCTGCATTAAGTCAGTGTGTTACTCAACCTGAAACAATTGACCCAACGAACATACCCATCTTCTTGGTAACACATTAATGTGTTAAGCAGCAAATTAAGATTAAAAAGATAAATCCTATGGTGTTTGTGAATCCTGATGGATATTTGTCTTTATCTTCAAATATGTCTCAGAACCCACTTGGTTCACTTTAATGCCTTGCCATCTGGCCTCTGCCTCATAAAAAGTTTGGTGTGATGTTTGGGACTGTAAATTTAGGGGATTTGAACTCTCTTTATACCCAATCTTCACATAGATGTCTAATAGCCATCTCAGAATTAACTCATGAAAAACAATCGCCCAATAGCCATCCCCTCCTGCATCAGACATGCTGCTTCTCACTCTCCATCATCTCAGTAACTGGTAACCATACAAGTAAAAAACCTGGGACTTATCCTTGGCTACTCTCCTTTCCTCAAACCCCACATCCAATCCCCTAAGAAATTCCATAAACCCTAATTTCAAATTACGTATGGAACACACCACTTCTTACCATTTCCATTTCCATAGCCCTGGCTTAAGCCATTATCTATCTATAGAAATGCTGGTCCTTTCCCTGCCCATAAGTCAGCATAGTCCTTTTAATATTCAGATCACTCGAAGTGAGGCAATGACATTCTATCACACAGAGAATAAATCCAAAGTCCTCACCAAGACGTCTGAGGTCTTACAGGATCCAGACTGTGCACATGGAACCGTATCCTTTGCCTCCTGTTGTCCCTCTCCAAGTCTTCTGCAGTCACTAATGCTCAAGCTCTTGAATGTTCCTCAGATACACAGAACATATTCCCATCTCATATTGGGAGAATGACCAGGATCAAAGAATGCTAGTGGGGAATGTTCCAAAGTAGCTCTTAAAGCAGTACCTGGAAAAAGCAATGAGTATTTTGCCAATGAGTTGTATCTACATCCTAGGAACTAAGATCATAGCAGCCAAGCCCCGGAGAGACTGTTCCACTGTGATGAGGTCTTCAAGGGACAGTGAGGAGAGGTCCCCATATCTCTATTAGGCTGAGGGATGTAGCCTTTGAAGGCATCACACACACCCTGTCATAAGGCAATATGGATGAATCATGAGCATGGATTTTGGAGTCTTAAGAGACTTGTATTTTATTCCTGACTCCACTACTTATATCAGCATGTGACTGTGGGCAGTCAGGGCCTCTCTGAGTCTCCTCATATTTCAACATTTTGCAGTGATTTACTTTCTTTCCATAACATTTGGGGTTTATCAAAAATCTGCATATGCCCATGGGAGTATAGCATATACAGCTATACCAGTTAAATATATCAGCTATACAAGTTGAAGATAATTTTGGCCAAAAGTAACACACAAACTTACAATAATTTAAGTAAGCATGAGTTTGTTTTTCTCACACAGCAAGAAGTCTGGAAGAAAGTTGCTGGCTTAGCTCAGCTGCTCAGCAAAGCCATCAAGATCCTTCTGTGCTTGGCCAACTTGGGCTGTTGGCTTATGCCCTATGGCATTGGGATGGCAAGAGGGCTCCTTGTAGCTTTGGACACTGTGCCTGTGTTCAAGACAAGAAAGAGAAAGAGAAAAGGAGAGCCAACTAAGCCATCTCTCTTTTACCAGGAAAGAAAAAATCTCTGGGAAAAAATCTATACTAGATGTACATTTCATTGGCCAGAACTGTCATATGGCCATTTGTAGCTGTAAGGAAAGCTGGACAGATTGCTGTTCTAAGCAAGAATGGAGGATTTTGTTAAAGGAAAATAGAAATAGGGAATGGAAGTTGGGTACACAACTAACAGAGTCTGCACTGTGGAAAGGGGGTAAAAAACAAAGTCTTGCAGAAGAAAAGAAGACTGAGAACTGCTTTGAGAAAGATACGACATTGATTGAGACCTAATTCAATCTACAAGGAATTATAAACTTGGGGTGGTGAGACACCCCAAAAGAGAGCTAATTATGATATCATGCAAAGTGAAATAAGAACTATACTTGGGGTGAAAGTTATGGTAGACCCAAGAAGCAATTCATTCTTATTGGAATGACAGAGGCATCTTCATTGATCTAGGCAGCAATTATCTATTAAGCACTGCTTGTGAATCAGGCATTTTTACACTAATTGCCAAGCTCTCTCTGAGAAACAAGACAGAGAACCCGCCTGCCCTCATGGAGTTCACATTTTTAGAGGGATGTGGACAAGAAACAAACAAACAAATAAAATAACATCCAATTATGACAGATCCTAACATTGCAAGTGGCTTTCTGAAAGAGTGAGAGGGTGTTCCCAAAGGAACTGCATGAACAAAGGCTCAGAGGCAGAAAAGTGCACCCTGTTGGTTAACTGCGGCTGAAATGCTGATGAGGATGGAAGAACATTGTCAGATTCGGCTGGCTGCAAACATCTGGCTTGGCCAGAGTGAGCAGGACTGATTCCTGACTTTACCGTGACCTTCACCACTCTGACCCTCAGTGTCATTGTCTATAAATTGGAATAATAATCCCTCACAGAGTTGTAGGGTATGTTTAATGGGAGAGTGCATATGAGACATCTGCCACACAGTAACTGCTCCGTAAGTGAAATGTGTTCTAACAATAGTGCTCTATTTATTCATTGTTCCTCTTCCTTTGGAAACTGCTAAATTAGCCCTTTTGACTAAAGCTATCCGTTTCTCAGTTGATAAAATATTTTCAGTTGTATGTAAGAATATAAGACTGAACAATAAATGTAAAACATGAGGCACCTGCTGATTAAAAAATTCATTTGAACTAATACACTCACTAATTCTTTCATTCAATGTTTTTTAGCACTTACAATGTGCCAGTCTTTACTCTAGACAAGCAGTCAGTGTCAAATAAAGATATAAAGCAAGCCACATGTATAATTTAAAATTTTCTACTTAATCCATGAATAAAAGTAGAAAAGGTAAAATTAATTTTAACAATAAATATAAAATATTACTGAAATATTTCAATTTCTTTCTTCCTTTCTTAAAAAAAATTTTTTTTGCCAAATCTCCCAAATTGAGTGTGTGTTTTACTTTACAGCATATTTCTGTCCAGACCAGCCACATTCTAAGTGCTCGACAGGCACATGTGGCAGACGGGGCCATGTTGGACAGCACAGCTCTACACACTTGGGAAAGGGGGTGCACTGTGAACAAAACAGACAAGACTGTATTCTAAGGGGTTTTATACTCTAGTAAGAATAGCTGACCTTGACTGTCTGGATTTTTAATTAATTGGGGTGCAGAATTTAAACCTAGATTTTGGTATAGTGACACTAATGTCACAGGACAGAACATTTTCATTATCTCCTACTATTTCTAGGAGTAACCTACTCAAACTTAATTAAAGCCTTAACTATTGATCCACCATTTCACTACTAGACATTTACAGTCCTTTTGTACAACAGAAATCCCCAACCACTAGCCAGACCCTCTTCAATGAATAGCAGACATAAGCCACACCAACCTTCTCCATTTTGATTTACTGTTTGTATTGATCAGTTGTTTAACTGCCGAAACAAATAGCCCCCAGATCTCAGTGGCTTATCACCACAAATATTTATTTCTCACTCATGTCACAGGTCAGTGTCAAGCACTTACAAGAAATTCTTACTTTAATGTTGTAAAGTCCACCAATGTTTTCCCTTATGGTTTGTGATGACTAGATCTGTTTAAGAAATCCTTCCCTATCCAAGGTGCCAAAGATATTCTTCCACATTTTCATTTGTTAGCTTTACTCTTTCACATTTGGATCTTTAATTCAATTTAAATGTGTATGTGGCACGAGAAGAAGGAATCTAATTTGTCTGTCCTGGACCATTATTATATTCCCCAAAATTCTGCACACACTCATACTCTTGTTTTGGAGTTCCGTGTTTGATTTGATGTCATTGATATATATTTTTCTGCGTAAATGTCATGTATTTTTTAAATTCTTATGGCTTTGTAGAATGTCATAAAATCTGGTAGGGTTAGCACCATCTTTGCTCTTCATTTGTAATAGTGCCTTAGCTTTTTATTGTGGTCCTTTGTTTTGTAATATTATTTTTATATTCAGTTTTTTTTCAATATTTCATTGAAATTACATTGAATTTTTATAGTAATTTGGAAAGAACTGACTTAATAAAACTGTTGGGTCATACCATCCTTTAACATGGTGTATCTTTCTACTGTGCAGGTCTTTTTATATGTCCTACAATAAGACATTTAAATTATCTGCACAAAAGTATCCTTGCTGCTAGTCAACCTTTCTCTTGGGCTCTTTATGTTCACTCATAATTTTTATATTCACCATTTCTAGTTGATTTTCTGTGACAGATTGCTTATTCTTGCATCATGCTTCTAACATTGTCCCTTAATTTTTTTTTAGAATATTTATTATGCTTATGTTATGTTTATGTTCTAATCTGGTCCATTCATTATCTTCTCTATGTCATGTTATTTTTTCCTGTGAGCTAATATTCTCCTGAGAGTATTTGCTGCCAATTTGTACCTGGTGGGGGAAGCCAAAGCCAAAGCCATAGAGCATGTCCTCTGCTCCCATTTAAGGAGTGGAAAATGCATCACAGAGCAGAGTGTCTCTGGTATTGTTATCTGGATTCAACCACTCCTTGTTTATAACCTCCCTCACACAACTAGGTAATCCTGCTGTTCAGTAAACTTCCCTGCACCTGCACACTGGGCACTTCTTTTTTGCCAAGAGTTGCCATATAGCCCGCATGTAGAGGGGAGGTCAGGAAGAAATTGGGAACAAGTCTTCGGCCCACCCCTGATATATCTGTCCCCCATGGCACCAGGCAAATTCCCTGATGCTACCCCATGGCCTCCAACTTGCCCTGAGCTAGCATTGCTGCTTAAATGCTTTGCATGGACAAGTGTGTGAGAAGCAGCGAGCTTCCTAAAGCCATGTAAGAGAGGAAAGTGTTACCAATATAGCCCATGGTGTTACCAATATAGCCCATGGTGCTCAGCTTTCTTTTAAGTTGAAGCTATTTTTCCCCATATAATAGAACCCAGAGAGCTACTGAGTTCTCTGAGCCTTCAGTCTCCTTTCTGTCTATCCATGTGACATATCCAGAGGTAGATTCAGGGCCTCAGTTAACATGTTTTATGTTTATTCTTCTTTCAATCAGGAATATATACTTACACACACAGATACACAGACACACACATACACACTCATACATATATAAGTAATTTTTCTGGTGGTTGCTTTACTGCTTACAGCCAGAATTTTTAGAACAATGTAAATAATAGTCATTAGTCCTAGAATAAACCCTATTTGATCACAGCATATAATTCTTACAATAGATAGATTTATTTGATTCTCTAGAATTTCACTTAGAATGTTTCTCTCTATATTCAGAAATGATATTGGTTTGTATACTTGTGAATGCCATGTTCTTCACTGATTTCTAGCATGGGAATTTATACTAGGTTTAAAGAAAAAGAACGAATTTGGATCTGTGCTTTGGACCAGCTTATACAGAATGTATATGTTCCTTAAATTTTAGGAGGGACTTGCCCATAAAACATCAGGTCCAGCCACCCTTTTGCAGATAATTTATTTTGAAATCATTTCCCAGATTTTCTATGGTAATTGAGCCAATCAGCTCATTTCTAAATTAATCTTAGCAATTTACATTTTCTTAGAAAGTTATCTTTTTAAGCCACATTTTAAAGTGTATTAGTAAAGTTTTTCCAGTCATTTGCATTTGTGATTATACCTACTTTCTCATTCTAAATTTTGTGTATTTAATGGAGATATTTTTTTCCCTCTTGATTAGACTAAGTAATTTTTTTTCTATTTTAACATTTTTAAATTAAATAGTTTTTAAATTTATCTATTCTGTGATTTTTCTTTAATTTGTGTTTTTATCTATTAAACAATATCTCTCCTGATTTTCTTGGATTTGCTTTGCTGATCTTTTTATAATTTTTTACTTGCATTCTCAGTTCACCAATTTTCATTGCAACAATGAACTATTTTATGGCTTTGGAGTCACTCCTGTATACAACTGTGATTATATCTCTAAAATTTTTATAATTATTATTCTCTTTATTATTTTCTTAGTACCCTAAAGCAGAAGAGAATGTGTGCATGGCTGTGCAGACATGCTAATGAGAGGGCAAGGGTTAATTTCCAATTGGTTAGGTGTTTTAATATTGTTTACTGTTTGGTTATTAAAATCTTGTTCCATAGCTCTGTGTTCATAGAATATGGCCTATTTAATCATCTATTTTGAGGAACTTATTGAGAATTCCTTTGTGGTTTTTTTATAAGGTAATTTTTGATGAATGTTTCATAGGCACTTGAAAAGAAAATGTACTTAAATGAATTGTAAAGAATTTAATACTCTCAATTAAATCAACATCATAAATCCAATTGTATAATTTATAATTTTTTTCAATGTGAGATTTATCATGAATTAAAAGAAATCAAATATTTTGCTACTGATCCATTTCTTTCTATTTCTTTTTATAGTTTTAAAAGTTTCATCTTATATTGTCTAATGTCTTGTTATTTGGTGCACAACAACTCCTAACTGTTTAAACTTATTTTGGATTGTGTCATTCCCCACTGACAAACTTCTTTCTGTCCTACCAACTTCTTTTAACTTAAATTCACTCTGTCTAATATTATTAATAATACTGCAAAGCCCTCTTTTCGACAGCATTTGTCATTCTCTTTGTTAATTCCCTCATTTAATCTTTAGAAGTTACTTTGGTTTTAGTGGGTCTCTTTTAAGTTATATTTTAAATTTATTTAATAAGGAATATAATCCATTAGCATTTACCGTGTAGGGACCAAGGGAAAACTTCCCCTTTGCCCTCTGAAGTTTCACTGGAAAATCAAATTACAAAAGACAGATTAATAAGAGAAATAGCATTAAAATGTATTAGTGTGCACAAGGGAGAGTCACGGAGTGATTGTCCCACCACACAGTGTGGAATCTGATGGTTACATATCCTCCTTCTAAGAGGAAAGAGAGATTGGAAAGTTTGGGTGATTTTAGGGGAGTAGTAAATGATGTTTAGGGGAATTCATTGGGCTTGAAGAACATACAATGGCCTGGGACAGAGTCTTTTGGATCCTCAGAGCAGACAATGATTTGTGACAAGTCTGTCCAGGTGTGTTGACAGATTTCAGTCTTTCTTTCTACAATATGAATTCAGTTAATGAAAATTCAGGGAAGGGACCAGAGGTTAATTGTTTTCTTCTTTAGCAGGTCTAGCCTTTAGGCAGGTAAAAAAACTTCAGGGAACAACTTCATCCTGTGCTTGAGGAGAGAAGAGGACTGAGAGCCTGGTGTGGGGAAGGTCAGAAACACCTGGAGGCTGTTTTTTCAGCATGTCAATGCAGCATATTTTGGGGTATTGGCTTCTGAGTCCCAATGACTGTCACATGTTTGATTTTACCTCTGTCATTTCATTTCCTTTTCTGAAGATTTTAATGCCCCTTGATAATTCTCTTCTTTTCTTTTTAAATTATTTTCTTTTTGCCGTATGAACTTTTTTTCTGATAAATCGAGAACAATCCTACTTGTAAAATATATTGATGGCTAATTTAAAAATTCTACTTAACACTTATTGCAACTATGTGCCTGTATTAGCATTGAGAATGGAATAGCACATCCATTACCTCTCCTGTCTTAAATGAGAATAATAATAATAGGGCCTACCTGAGAGGGTGGCTTGCAGGATTAAAAGATATGATACCTGTAAAGTCCTGTATCTGACACACAGAAGGACTCGAATGTTAGCTGAAACCGATACCATCGTTATGGTGGTCATCATGATTTTTCTTCTCTGTATAAAATCAGGAAATTAACACAACCTGACTTCCTTCTCCATTCCCCTTACCACTTGTGTTTTGTTACTGCAATGCACGGTGTTTTTATTATTGTTAAGACATCTGTTTCATTATTTGTGACAGGTGTATTTTCTTTGTGAACTACATTTACACCAGTCGTTTAAACTTTGGCACGTTCAAATTACTCCGAGCACAAGTCTTTTTGTGCTTCACACGTTCCGTATTTCCCAAGGCTTTTGTTGTCTCTGCTCATCAATTAGAGTCTGCATTAAGAGTACTTGGGTCACCAACTTTGTCTTACGTTGCTTTATATTGTGGAAGGGAAGTTTGAAGTGAGTTTAGGTTTCTTTCTTTGTGGGAGACCCAATTTTTTGCCTGTGTGCTTGGAAATCCTTCCTTGCTTTTGATTCCACAACATTCTGATGAGATACTTTAACTTGCTGGCAGGAAAAGAGATGTCTCTTTTCACAACACGGACCTCATGCATAGTGACCCTTCCTCCCCTGTCCCTATCCCCACCCATTGACAGATTCGGGTCTTCTTCCCTCATTTAGCCCAGGAACTCTATTACCCCTGAATACTGCTTCTGCTCTAGTCATTCTGAAGTCTTCAGGATCCAATTATTTCTTTATATCTTCCTTAATATTTTCTTTAGAGATTCTCAACTTATTGTACCTTTACTTCTCATTGTGTGTGAGCTTCTCAAACATACCCACACATCACTGGGTCACCTTTCTGCAGAGCCAGTCTTTCTCGCTTTTGCCTTTACTGCTGTTTTAAATTTTACTATGGTATTACTGGTTGCTACAAATTCCTTCCTTACCTCTTCTATACCCCCCCATTTCTAATCTAGTTTGGTTATCTCAGCTTTCATATCTTATTTTTCTACCCATATACACCACATTAATGGGCTTACAAATATATAAAAAGACATTTAGCCTCATAGAGAATTAAAAAATTATATGTTTTTAATGTTTATGGAACATTTTTTACCTATGAAACTGACACATATTTTTTTTCTTTTTTTTTTATTTCGGCATATTATGGGGGTACAGATTTTAAGGTTTCAATAAATGCCCATTTCCCCCCCTCCCCCCACAAGTCTGAGTCTCCATCATGACCATCCCCCAGATGGTGCACATCTCACTCACTATGTATGTATATACCCGCCCCCCTCCCCCCTCCCACTCGCCCAATACCCTATTACTGTAGTACCTATGTGACCACTTAGGTGCTGTTCAGTTAATACCAATTTGCTGGTGAGTATATGTGGTGCTTGTTTTTCCATTCTTGGGAAACTTCACTTAATAGTATGGGTTCCAGCTCTAACCAGGAAAATATAAGATGTGCTATGGAAATTGACACATATTTTAAAAATTAATTATAACGAGTACTAGCCAAGGTGTAGAGAAAAAGGCACTCACTTATGCCAACCAATGGTATATGTGTATGCAAATATGTAGGTACAAAATGTTCATTCCAGTCTTGTTTGTAATAGAAATATACTAGTGAGGGTGAGGATAGGCTGCGGTAACAAAGAAACCCGATAAATATAGATGTTTATTCCTCTCTCACGAGGTTTCAAGGTAAACCGTTTAGACTAGCATGGCAGCTCCACTCCTTGTGGTCATCTAAGTACCCATTTCCTTCCAACATATCATTTGACTGTTCCCCAGGACATTTTCACAATCTCCATGGTGGAATAGGATCTCCTCCACATTCATACTCCAGCCAGCATGAAAGGGGATGAGAGAATGGAACAGACATGCACACAGCCTTAAGACCTAATTTCAGAAGTGACACGTAGCATTTCATTGTATTTCACTAGCAAGAACGCAGTCTCATTTATGCATTTATCTGCCAGATTCTTTGGGAAACAAAATCTAACCATATACCCAGGAAGAAAATGAAAATGAATTTTGGTGAAGTACTACAGGTCTCTGGCTCAAGAAAATGCTAACAATCAAAATGTCCATCAAAAGAGGAATCAATTAATCTGGTACCTCCATTCAATGGAATATTAGGGTATCACTAAAAAGAAAAAAGTTAAAACTCCTGTTCTGCTGGATATATACAATAGAAACATCCCCAGTATATATCGTAAAATGTAGAAACGACATCCAGAAAAATGTCCATTATATAATCACATTTGTGTTTTTAAGAAGAGGATGTTTATGTACAGGCGTATAGACAGAACAGCTCTGGAAGAAGAAACTGCTAATAGAGGTTTTACTCTAAATTGAACTGGGGATCTGATGTGAGGGGAAAACTTACTTTACAATAAGTTCCCTTTTTTGCGTTGTATAATTTTTTACTATATGTGCATCCTTATTAATATTGTAAAATATATAGAAATATGAACAAATTCTTCCATTGCTTAATACCATTCAGCAATTATCCATTGCTCCAAGATACTTTCCAGGCTTATTGATACATTAATCAAGCTCCTTTCCTGTCTTATGCTTTGAACTTGAAGCTTCCTTCCTATGCTATTCCTCATTTTCCTTATTTTGCTCATAAATAATCTATCGTCCTAAAATATTCCTCCTGAAAACACTGCTACCCTATATTTCATTTCTTTATTTTTCTCACAAGACTGAGTTTACTTCCATATAATGAACATAATCAATCTGTGTATGTATCTGTCTCTTCCCAGATGAGTAAAAACTTGAGAACAAGGAGCATGTAGTTGCTTCTCCTTGTCCCTAGCAGAATGGACAGCAAAGAGAAGGTCATTGATGAATATTCGTGAAAATAAAATGATCCTCCCATTCACTTAATTCAACAAACATTTATCAAGTGACTACATGGCTCCTCTTTTAGTGGCTTCTCTGCTCTTCAGAGTTTTTCCAAGTTCTTTGTTTTGTGCTATGTATTTTCTCCTAGTAATTTCTCTTCCTTCCTTCTCTAGTGTAGTTTAAAGAACACTAGGTTTGGAGACCAGCCATGCAAATATCAGTCAGGGAACAACAAAATGTGTTTTAATAAATAAGGGAGTACATTTGTATGAACCAATGGTTTTTAATATTTATACAGATAGATTGATATAAAAATAAATATTGTGTATAGGTATGTGAGTATTCATGTATTTCCTAGCTCTGTCCACTGAGAGAGCCTAAAGTCAATGGTACCGTAGTAGCAATGAGCACATCTAGTACCCAGATATCTCAGTTTGTAAATACCATTCCCCAGTATAACTAACCGGGAATCCTTGAAGAAATGGCTAGTTGCACAACTGGAACGGGGAAAGCATAAAGTAAGCCTGAAAAATCTTGTAGTATTAGAAAGGAAGGAAGTGTTCCAAAATGATTGGAGTATGTTCAAAAAAACTCAGGTGCCAACTTAAAGGAGTGCCAAATGACCAAACCTGGGATAATTTGAGCAACAAAATAAATAACGATCATGGATAATTGTAATCCGTAGAAAGCAAATATCTATCATTCCATACGAAGAGAAATAAATAAATTTATGAATAAAGAAATAAATTAGGGATAATTCTGCAGTAAAATTCTAATTAACAAATATAGAAGGACCAATGGAAACAGAACACCACCGTCAGGCAAACACTAGGTAATAAGTCTACAGACAAGATTCATTGATGGATGTTGAAATTAGAGGGCAAATGTGTGATGAGAATAGGATATTTGCAGTCCCAAAGTCTCCTAGTCACATGATACTCATTCATTACAATGGAAAAAGGTAACTTTATACTGGAGCAATCTGGCAAATACCACTTTAACCCCACAACCAAAGTTAGTCACCAGTGATGGGACACATTGACATCAGGTGCCTCCTGGTATGATGCACAGAGAAGCGCACATCACGTCTGTCCTATTCTTACCAAAAATACATAACCTTAATTTAATAATGATAAAAGTCAAACAAACCTATATTGAAGGCCATTCAACAAAATGGCCATCAGTCTTCAAAAGGGTCAAGATTATGAGAGACAAAGAAAGATTGACTGAGGACCTGACGTAGTTTAGAGGAAACTAAAAAAAGATAATCATAGGTGCATGTGGAATCCTGGATTGGTTCCTGGACCAGAAAAAGGACATTAGTTTAACAACTAATTCTAATAATGCATAATAATTCTAATTATGCTAAGATCTGTAGATGAGTTGATAGTTTTACATCAGTGTTAATTTCCTGGTTGCAATCAAATTACTATGATTATATAAGAAGTGAAGTAGAGGAAGCTGAATGAAAGGTATGTGGGGACTCTACTTTGCAACATTTAAGCATGACTAAAATTATCTTAAAATAGTATTTTTTTTTTAAAAAAAAGGAAATAAGTCATACAATTTACCACTGGGTTGCTCTTTCAAAGATAAGGGAATCCAGAGCCCTGCTGAATTTAAAAGTTCAGAATGATTCTCTAATGCTTAATAGCTAACTAATATTTAAAATCAGTCGTTTTTTTTCACCTCCCCTCATTTGATGTAATCTAACTCTGAGGTTTTTCAGGAAGAAGCAATGTCTTCTTGTTCATTTGGCAAAGGAAACTGCCCTTATCTCTAGCTACATAGGTTGTTAAAATCAGGGAAAGCATCAGAGGAGGCTCCAAACAGAGCTGGGATTGTACTTGCTGCTCTGATTCTCCAAGCGGAATTTAAAGCTATAAGCCATTTAATAAAAAATGATTTACTAAGTTCTTGTAAATCTAACATGCAGCTCTAGAGGTGGGTCCTGCAGTGGCTTAAAAATGAAAAGTCAAGGATTATACATGTTGTTGGAGATATACAAAGTATTCAGCATATAAATTGACTTAATCCATTGTTAAGTACTTTTTTCAAGACAAAAGTGAGTTTTTCTTGACCTAATACCATACTGAATAGCAGAACCAGTCTGTGGGAAAGGTCTCCACATGTGGACTCACAAGCTTGGGTTCAAGTTCTGACCCCACTACTGATTTTAACATAAAATTATATAATGTATATGAAAATAAGTTCTTAAATAGGGATAGGGTCACCGGTTTATTAAATGGGCTGAACCCAGTGGGGTGCCCTCAGCTATCAGCTTTCTATTTCTCCTATCACACTCTTCTAACATGATTGCTTGAAATTCTGTTCATTGCCTCTTGACATTTTGGGCAGGTCTCATGGCTTTCATTGTTGGTCGTAAGGATCTCATCTGCAGGTGTTAAAAGTCCAATCCACCTAAAGCAAAATGTAAGTCTAACAGCTAATTCACTGCCTTTCCACCCATCCCCACCTCCAACCCTCTTCTTGCCCCATCCACAAACACCCCAGCTAAGGCCTAAGCCCTGGGTTGAGAACCTGCATTGGGAAAATGAGCAGTGGTCTGTTCTTTGAGTCAGCCTCCACCTTGCCTTTTATTTCCACCTTTTCCACTTCTGAATTGATAGGGTTATAAACAAGAGCCTAATCACGCCACACTCTGGATAAGTGATGAGCAGAGCAGATCCCTCCCCATGCTCCTAGGGCTAATGTGACTATACGGAGAAGACTGTGAACCTGTGAAACACCTTGGCCTTCCTCCACATCCCAATAAGCATCATCTGGAATGAGCTGTTGCATGCAGAACCCTTGCAGGTCCTCCTACAACCAGCAATGCTACCACAAGCCACTACTGCAGCATTCCTTCTGGGCCCGCCTTGGACATAATTCTCAGAGAGCACTGAGCTATTTACAGGCCTTGTTCTGCCTGCCCAAGGTGCCTATAGGCTGCCTGGCATGTTGTGCCTGCTCAAAAATATGTAACTTGGAGTCATTTTTCTGGAATTCTCTGGGGGGGGGGGGGTTGCTGTAGTAAGAAGTTCAGCTGGTAATTAAGTATGCCTGGGCTTTAGAGTCAATTGCATTTGGATTCATTCTTTCACTCAGTATTTATTGGGCATCTAATGTGTTTCAGGCTCCGAGATTCTGAGGTACAGAAGTTAATAGAACAATGGAAAATCTCTGCCCTGGTGGAGACTATATTCTAGCTTGTGAGGCAGAGAAAGAAAAGAAAGAGAGAGAGAAAGAGACAGAGGAAGGAAGGAAGGAAGGAAGGAAGGAAGGAAGGAAGGAAGGAAGGAAGGAAGGAAGGAAGGAAGGAAGGAAGGAAGGAAGGAAGGAAGGAAGGAAGGAAGAAAGTTATATAAAGAAATCATATGCCTCCTGATATGGTGCACAAAGAGGGACACAGTGTCCCTTCTTGGCATTTCTGACAAAAAATATGTGTAACCAAAGCCTAATAGTGAAGAAACATCAGACAAGCCCACATTGAGGAACATTCTACAAGACAATTATCCTGTACTCTTTAAAAATGAAAATGTCACAAAAAAGCATAGCTGAGACACTATTCCAAATCAAATAAGACTAAAAATACATGAACACTAAAAGCAATGCATAATCCTAGATTAGATCCTGAAGCAGATTTTTTAATGCTATGAGGTGTTATTAGCTCAGTTCTCAGAATTTGAGTACGATTTGCATATTAGGTCATAGTATTGCATTAATGTAAATTTACTCTATTGTATCTACATTAACATATCTTCATTCTTGAGAGATACAGACTGAAATGTTTAGGGATAAAAGATCCTGATACCTGCAACTTATTCCCAAACAGTTCAGTAATGATTGCAATAATAGCAATGACAACAACACTCATAATAATATCTGCATGTCAGAGAGAACAATAAAAAGCAAATAGTGTAAAACCTTAATAATTGGTAGATCTGGGTAAAGAGTATTTCAGCACTCACAGAACTATTCTTGCCAACTTTCTGTGAGTGTAGAAGTCTTCAAAATAAAAAGTCAAAGAAATAAAAGCACTGTCACGAAGGAAGATGATGGTGTCTAAAAAAAAATGAGTGATCGTGAATTTCTCTAGTGAAGAGAAATAGGGGAGAGATAGCCCGGACCTCCATGGCACTACATTCTTCTTGTTTCGGCGACTGTGAACTCAGGAGCTACACAGAATCTTCTTTGGAGAAAATATGTCAGCCAGCCTCAGTGCACAGAGGGAGAGCTTGCCAATTTTCCTTCCCAGTGTGTCTCCCTGATGCTACTCTCTTCCTTCTATTGCACCCAGATTCCACCCCAGTGCAATCAGCACACGCTGTTTTCATTAAGACTAATGACTGCCTTATGGAGAGTGTGCAGTGGGTCACCGTAGATTACCATTCTGTTCACACTGTCTACCTTGCCGCCATCAGTACCTGGAACGCCTCCACCCACACGCATTCGCACATGCTTCCTCAGTGTCTGCTGTTTCCCACTCTTACCAGAACACAGGGTACCAGTCAGGCCAGGCTTTTCAGTAAAGGTTTCCTGGACAACTATGTTTGCAGCCCTGCTATAAGTTCTGCCTGACTCCTGTGGAGACCCCACGTGCTGGTTCATGGCATCCTCGCATCTGCTTCCACATCTACATCTCCAGTTTGGCTGTGTTCGGTCAGTCCATCAGTCTGTCGGCCAGTCATTTAACAAATGTATAGAGAGACTAAGAACTTGGACTCTGAAGTCAAACTGCTGCTTGGTTCTAATCTCAACTCCACTACACTTGCTGGGTATATTTGGGCACATTACTTAACTTCTCTCTGCCACCATCTCCTTATCCATAAAATGGGGATAGTAATACGGTGTTTCCTGGAAAATAAGAGCTACCCATAAAATAAGCCCTAGCAGGATTTCTAAGCATTTGTGCAATATAAACCCTACCCCGAAAAGAAGACCTAGTGGTGGGCTTGGCTACGCAGCGTATCTGCACAACCCATGCATTTCGTCACGGAGTGGTAAAGATGAGCAGCCCTTCTTATATGCCCCACTGTGACAGCTACCATCCCAGAGGTGACCAGAAAGGTTCGGGCAGCCCCACCAACAAGGTCAGCCCCCCCCTGTCAGGTCCCGGCCATCCTGTGTGTACTGCAACCTGAGGCTTTGAGGGGAAAATAACACATCCCCTGAAAATAAGCCCTATGGTGTCTTCTTGAGGAAAAATAAATATAAGACCCTGTCTTATTTTGGGGGAAACACGGTAGTATCGACCTCCTAGGGTTCTCCAGAAGATCAAAAGACAACCCATATAAAATCCTTATGATGGAGCCTAGTGTGTAATAAGAGTTGAATAATTATTTGCTAGTGTAATTAGTATCAGTACTGTGTGCTAGGCTCTGTGCTACCTGTTGGAAGTAGCCTCGTGGTCTGCAGGGAAGCCCAAGAGCAGAAGACAGGAAGGGCAGTGACACGCTTCCATGCTGCACCCTGGGAGTCACACAGGAGAGTGGGTCCAGAGCCACCTGCAGGAGGGCCAGGCGAGACTCCACAGGGAAGTTTAGCAGTCAAGGAGAAGCAGGCATGTCCCAGTTACATTGAATGAGAATGTATCAAACCTCCCAGACAGAACAAACAAAGGCACTGAAGGCTTCCGCATCATTGAAATCCTGGGCCTTGCCTTTAGTGCATCCGTGTGCCTAGGGTGCAGGAGGGGGCAGCCAGAAGTAATGCTGGACAGGTGGATGGCCTACGTCCATCAAAGGGTCTTGTATCCCACAGAAATGCGCCTATCCTTCTACGACGATATAGCCTAGAAGTGAGGGAGGCCATTGGAGCACTTAAACAGTTGAATTATATGTTTTCAAGTCGATTCATCCTTCAAGGTTTGGAAGAATGTCTCTGACAATTCTAGCCTCCATTGATAGCTCCCTTTTTTGACATGTTAGAGTAGGCAGCGATCAAAACACTCTACTTTTCACTTGATAATATAAATATAGGGTCTCATGTCACCCTCTGATAGTTTTAGGCATTGCTGCTTGTCTCCAGAATTAGATCTTAGACTTCCTAAAAGTAGAGGAGACTGTTCAAAGTCTTCTGTATCCCCTCATCGTGCTGAATTCCCAGAGCTGGGAGGGAACCTTGCAGCCATCGAGCTCATCCTCTCCACTTCCCAGTGGAACCCAGGCCAAGGAGCTCAGGGACTTGCCCAAGACCATATAGCTCACTGGTGGCAGAGCATGCAATAGATTCAATAAGCAGCACTTATCAATATATTCATTAACAACTGGTTCTGGCAGTGGGCTGTGACAGAGCGAGGCAGAGGGAAGAAGAATATTTCTTACTTTGAAGTCACCATCAGGCTATGTATGGATGGGCAAAACTGTTGGTGGGAGAGTTGGTCCTCGCCAGTGGCACTACATTTCTCAAGACGCCCCAGTGCTCACTCTGTCCGTTGAGCCATGGGTAAGATGCTAGGGCTGAGTGTGGAAAGCGCCCTGACCCACCACATCGTCAGGCAAACTCGGAATATATGGAGTGGATCCGTGTGGCTGCCGGAGCGTGAAGGGAGCTGGGTTTCAGAGGCAATGCACGAGGGCTGTGAGGCTGCAGCATGACAAATAACCTATTTCCTCAAGTCTCAGATGTCATGGATTGGCTTAATAGTATCTTTTCAGAAAAAAAAAAAAAAAGAAAAGAATGAGTATTACAATTGAAAACATAACTCTATCTTAGAAAAGTTAAAATGTGAAAAAGGAAAACATTTTAATGTTTTAAAATTAAAGGTGTAGATCACATATGAGTATCAAGGATGAGCCATTTGCTTGTCAAAGGCTCTCCGATGATCTCATTTCAATTCGGAAGTAAAAGCCAGTGCATTATTGATGCATTCTTAAAAAGCCGTGAAAATGTCTGTGTAGAGGCAGCTGACTTTATGGTTAATGTCAACAGGCAGGAAACGGAGTTGACGTGGTGCCTGTGCCTCCTGATTTACTGCCTGTGTGGGCAGAGATGCATGTGCACAAAACCACCCCTTCTCCATCGTGCGGACTTGAGATCCTGGCTGAAATGGTCGGGCAGCACGCTGGTTAATTAACTCGATGTGCCGCCGCAGAGCAGACTGGCAAATCAATACGCCTGCTATTACAGTCACCTTCAGGCTGCAATTCTCTGTTTCAGTGCTCTCGTGACGCCCAGTTTCTGCATCCCCCGACTAATTGCCATAGAAGTGTTGCTCAACCTGGCAACCGCACAGATGATGGCTAAAATTCCAGCTGGCACCAGGAAGATGAAACACCCTGAGCAGAGGAATTTTACTAAGAAGAGGTCAAGGGGTGGGGTGCCTGCTCATGAATGTCCATTTGGCTTAAAGGGATTTGGAGCCAGAGAGACCTATGTGTGGATCTTCATTCTGCAACTCGCTAGCCATTTAACTTTGGGTGAGTTGCCAGGTTTCTGTTTTCTCGTCTGTCAGATGAGGTAATAACCTGAAATGGAGCCTCTGTGCCGCCCCAGCTTCCTACCGCTGAGCACTGCTCTAGTCCATTCACTCTCCTGTCTCTGAAATGGCGACTCCACGTCTCTCTTACTGTTTCCAGCAGCTGCTCCCTCCCCTCCCATGGCTAGAAGTTAAACGGCTAGCAGGTTGCAGAATGAAGATCCACACATGGGTGATCAGGCAGCATATGGTGACTTCAGCTAGTCTCATGGCTTTAAATACCATCTATATGCTAATGACTCCCAAGATATTACTCCAGCTTAGATCTCTCTCCCCTGAACCCCAGAATCATAAATACTCGGTAGCTTCACTTGAATTCCAAATAAGCATTTCAAACGTAACTTTACCCCAAACTCAGCTCTTGGTCCCCATCTCACCCCTCATGCCAAACATGCTGCTTCTTCAATGTTCTTCCTCTCAGTAAATGGTACCTCCCTTCACCCCACTGCTCTCTCCAAAAACCTTAAAATCATTCATACTCTACATCCAATCCCTCGACAAGTCCAACTGGTCCTTACCTTCAAAATGTACCCCCAATTCAGCCACATCTTACCGTGACTATACAAGGCCAAGCCTAAATTACTTCTCATCAGAATTATTTATTGCAAGAGTCTCCCAACTGGTCTCCCTGCTTCCATCTTGCCCTCGTACAGTCTGTTTTCCACACAGAAGTTAGAGGGACCCTTTTAAGTAAAAGTCAGACCCTATCACTTTCCTGATCAAAACCATCACCTTTAGGATAAATTCCAAAGCCCTTGCCATGACCTACAAGGCCTGGTAGGATGCTGCCCTTGGCGTCTCTGCCCTTTCCCTCTCCTGTCATTCTCATCCAGAAACTGACCTCCTGGTGTTTCGCAAGTACACTGCCCTTGCTGTCTTGCTGGGGCCTTGGCTCTTGGTTTTCCTGCTGCCCAGAATGCTCTTCTACAGCACAGCTAACACACTCCTTACTTCCTCATGTCTCTGCTCCACGGTCACCTGTCAGAGAAGCCTTCCTAGTCACTTTCTAAGGCCTGGCTCTGCCTTTATTTTCCTTTGTAGCTCCTGTTTCCTATCCGAATTTATATCATACACCTCTTTGGTTATCTGTTCATTTTCTGTCTCCGGTCACTAGACCTTAAAATTTTAAGGGAAAGGACTTTATACTTTCCCCCAAATCAAAGTCTATACCTGGCTCATAGTACTACCCCAATAAATATTTACTAAATGAATTATTTAATGAATGAATGATTCCCTTATAAGATTGTTAGGATGATTATATTAAGTATATAGAGTAGTTTCTAGCACATGGTCAGGTACCCAAGAATATCTCTTCCTTTTTGTCATTATTACTATAAACAAAATGGAGCTAGGACATGGCAGTGGTGCATGGAAGCTAAGCATTCTGTGACATCTGTGATTACGAGGGTTTGCTTCTATTTCTGCATTGCATAATATTCTCATCTGGCCTTTGCTCTTTTAGGGATAATTGGAGAAAACATATTCCTTTGGGTTCATGTCTAGGACATTATTTAACATGTAGATATTTCTTCTAAGCCATCCACTTGAATAAGAAATGTCACCTTGGCTTCCAAGGCTAATTCTCTAGCTCTAGAGGCAGTCAGGCTCCGACTGCCTGACAAAACTTCCAGCCACATCGTACAGGGCGAGGAAAATGCTACAGCTTTCCTAGCATCACACTGAAACATCACACGTAAACTTCCAGGGCATACAGAACACCACATATGACAAAGAGTTTGAAAGAAGTTGTACAGCATGTGAGCACAGGTGGGAGACAAGGCTGGAAGTGTGTAGGCATCACCTAGACACTTTCCCTATCCTGGCTTCCCACTCCATATCCCTTCCCACCCTCACTGACCCCCGGAAATTGTTTCATCCTCCTGGGTTTGAAGGGTAACCCTCCTCCGTTCCCCCACCCAACCCCTAAAGCCTCACTTGCAGTGGAAAGAGCATGAGGATGGGAGGAAAGCAGATTTCGCTGTGAGCCCTTGTCTTGATTCACATAAGCTGTGTGACCTGAGGCAAGTTGCTCACCCTTCTCCAGACTCCATTTCTCCAAGAATAAAATAGCATCTTCATGAAAGGTCGGGACGATTACGAGGGGTCACCTGGCGAAGCACTTAGTCCAGCTCCATACTCCCAGTTCCTGCTACCCCTCTCCTGCCCCATCATCCTCCACCTTTTGTACCCTGAAGAGCTCTTAGGGTGTCCCCCTATACATCATCCTCTGTGACCCTCACAATAGTGCCCTGGTATAATCAGGGTGGAGGTTATTATTCAATTTTTGAGACGTGGGTAGCCAATTTATGGAACCTTCTAAACTCAGTGAGGAGTAAACAGAAAATGATTTTATTTTTCCTATTTAATGGCATTGGCTTTAATATACCTTCCTCTCCCTTGGTTGTACATCTCATGACAAAATCTTGGCACATTCTTTAACTTCTTGGTTACTTTAATGTATTAAAAGTTTGTCTAAAGTAAAAAAAAACTCTAGTCTCCTATTTAAGCCTCCCTTCCTCCAGCCCCTGTCCAGTTTATAGCCTGAAGGACTTGAAGTAAAGAGGGTCTGTTCTGCCCCTGTGCTGTTTCCAGGTCCTCACCTTGGTGTGGTTCAATCACAGTGATTGTCGCATAGCCCCCCACCCCACTTAGCTTTTTCAGAGATGGAGGGGCCTTTTCACAATCAATGCCATGCTTCCAAAGACTCAGAACCTGCTCCCCTATATCAGTCGGAATATGCTAGGTCGTGCCACAGTAACAAGCAACTCCACAATAGCTCACAATAACCCAAAACTCCTTATCCCCCTTCTTTAGCAGCTCTACCTCCTCTGGAAGACTTGAACTATAGGGTAGAAGGAAAGAGGATAGAGTCCTAGCTGGCCCACTATTTCTGACCTTTCTGTGTAGGTTGTTGCTGCTTTCCAGGGTAGCCCTTTCTGGCCAAGAGAGCCCCATTGGTGGCCATAGTGGGGTTTTCTAGAGGGCCCTTCAGGTCCTCCCTACTGAACAGTAGCTCCCTGAAGTGGAGAGAAGAGCGCTGGCTTCAAACAACCACATCTAACCTCAGATGGGCAAAGAAGTACAAAGAAGTATTGTAACAGTTATCTATTGCTGTGTACTCACAACCCACACATGATTTAATGGCTTAAAACACCAGACACCTCTTGAGTTGATGAGTGTGTGGGTTGACAATTTGAGCAGGACTCGGCTGGACAGTTCTTCCGGTCTCATCTGGATTCCCTTATGCCTGCCGGGCAGCAGGGAAGATCTACTTCTGGGGTCTCCTTGGAGTGACGTGGAATTGATTAGACCACGTGTCTCTCATAATCCCTCAAGCTACCTTAGGTACCTTGTTCATACGGTAGTTTGGCAGGTTTCCCAAGGGAGGGCAGAAGTATGCAAGGCATCTTGAGGCCTGGGCTTGGAACTGCCTTAAAATTGCTTCTGCTGCCTTCTATTGATCAAATTCCTCAAACCAACTAGATTCAAGGAGTGAGAGAATAGGCTTCACTTTTGATCAGAGGAGATACAAAGTCACATTGCAAAATGGCAAGGAGAAGGAGAAGGGGAGAGAATGTGGCCTTTCTGCAGTCCACAGCAAGCACTACTGGCCACCATATCTTCCTGGACTTCTGAGGTAGAAAGTTGGGAGGCTGAGGAGGAGGCGGCTGGGCTTGGCAAGGTGACATCCACTTGTCTTGCATATTGTGTAAGGGAGTCTGAGCATACTTGATGGAGGCCCTTGTTAGAATAGTGTACTGAGCACCTTTTTCTTCAATTTTTATTATTTTTCATTGGCATATAATAATTGTACATAGTTATGGGGTACAGAGTAATGTTTTAATAGATATATCAATAATACATAGTGATCAGATCAAGGTAATTATCACATCCATCATCTCATGCTTTTATAATTTCTTTGGGTTGGGAACAGTCAATATCCTCCTTCTAGCTATTTGAAACCATATATTATAGTTAATTATAGGCATCCTATGGTGGTATAGAATACTAGAACTTATTCTTCCTGTCTAGCTATGATTCTGTGTCTTTTAACCTTCTCCTTACCATTCCAAGCCTCTGGTGTCCGCTGTACTACTCTTTACTTCTATGAGATCAACTTTGTTTCATCTCCACATATGAGTGGGAATATGTGGTGTTTAACTGTTCCTGGCTTATTTCACTTAACATAATGCCCTCCAGTTCCATCCCTGTTGCCACAAATGCCAGGATTTCATTCCTTTTTATGGCTGAATAACAATCCATTGTGCATATACATCACATTTTCTTTATCCATTCATCTGTTGTTGGACACCTAAGTTGATTCCATATCTTGGCTATTGTAAATACTGCTGTAGTAGACAGCATTGGGGTGCTGAAGTGTCTTTGACATACTGATTCCCTTTCCTTTGGATAAATGCCCAGTAGTGGGATTGCTGGATCCTATAGTAGTTCTATTTATAGGTCTTTGAGGAACCTCCATACTGCTATCCGTAGTGGCTATACTAAATTTACATTCCCATCAACACTGTTCCCTTTTCTACACATCCTTGCCAGCTTTTGCTATTTTTTGTCTTTTTGATAATAGTCATCCTTCCCTGAGTGAGAGGATCCTTCATTGTGGTTTTGATTTGCACTTCCCTGGTGGTTAGTGATGTTGAGCATTTTTGTCATATATATGTTAACCATTTGTATGTCTTCTCTTGAGAATGTTTGTTCAGATTACTTGCCTGTTTTTTAACCAGATTTTAGGTGGTTTTTGTTATTGTTGTTGTTATTTTTGCTGTTGAGATGTTTGAGTTCCTTATATATTCTGGATATTAATCCCCTATTGGATGAATATTTTGCAAATATTTCCTCTCATTCTGTAGGTTGTCTTTTCACTCTGTTGATTACTTTCTTTGTTATGAAAAAGCTTTTTGGTTTAATATCTGAGCACCTTTTTGCCTGCTATAGATGTTAATTCTAGGTAATAAAAAGAACTGTTCAGGAAACCACCTTAAAGGTGAAGTGACTTGTTGCAGGTCATGAAACTAGTGAGTAGGAGGCCCATTTCTTTTATCTGAGCAGAGGAAGAACTATGGACTAAGGGATGGTAATGAAAAAGAATAGTAACTAGGAGAGACTTTTAAAAGACCACTGTGGCTGGGGGAACAGAGCAAGGTGGATGGTGGTGCCAGCTGTCACTGATGTCCAGAATATGCCAATCTCTGGAACCCACAACAAGGAGTTTTTCTTTAAATATAAGAACAAAGGAAACTACTTGAGAGATTTTAAACAAGAAGGCTCATCTGTTCACATCTGTGTTTCCCAACGATCCCTCTAGCTTCAGTGAGAAGACTGGATTAGAGGGGCAGACCAGACTCAAACCCAAACCTTTCAGAAGCTAGTGCTTTTCCACACCCATTTTGGTGCCTCTTCCTAACTCCCAAAGGCAAAGGAGAAATGGTCTAGTTTGTCGTGGCCAAAAACAAGGGGCAGGGCAGCAGGAAGAGCACAGAAAGTCAAAGGGATAATTCAACACTGTGTCCTACACACACACACACACACACACATGCACACACACGCACACATATGCAAACACACTCATATACGCACGCACACAGAGGTTACTTATCCATATGCTTCAGACCCAAGCAGACTTGAGAGTTTCTGGTTTGTGTTCTGTGGATAGTTGAGCCAGATTGACTTCAAATCAGACCATGGCCTCTTCTGCTTTGCTGTGTGCAGAGACAAGTGGCTGCTAAGTGATCACAAGAAAGAAAGGCTAGCATTACACACCCAGCCTTTGAGCCCATGAGTCCATGCACTTAACATTTCCAATGATTCAAATTCAAAAGGCAAGTGATGTCAAAACCCAGCATGGTGGGACATGCTGGACAGCACACTGGTGGGACCTGAAGGAGGGAAGGGAGGAGGAGCAGGGGCAGAAGCAAAGGCACAACGGGACCACTTTCTGCTGTCTGGCTTGGCGACAGGGGTGGGTTGGTGCTGCTGAGTTCCCTCGTCACTAGGCACTGCCATCACCCCACCCATACAGGGACCATACATGAGCCTCCTCGGGGCTGGGAGTGTCAGTGGGAACTGTGCAACGCATGGAACAGACCTCACCCCCACAGCCTGGGTCTGCCTGATCCATCAATGGTAAGAGAAACTGTTCTGTCATTGTATTACAGCTCCAGAGACTAAAACGATCACTCTCTTTCAAGACCAAGAGTTTACGGAGCAAAAGTGCTGACAACTTCTTCCAGCGTGCCAACAGTGACGACGTGAAGCTGCAAGCAGACATGCTGGCTGAGGTCAGCCCCAGCTCCAGCCCACTCCCTGTGCCCGGAAGCCTGACGTCCACGCCCGCCAGGGCAGGCCTGCACCCAGGCGGGAAGGCCCATGCCTTTCAGGAACACATCTTCAAGAAGCCCACTTTCTGTGATGTCTGCAACCACATGATAGTGGGTAAGGCCTCCCCTGCCCCCTCCTCCAGATCCCAGCGCCCCTGGAAAGCTGAGTGAGAGTGGTGTACCACGGGTCCAGGTTCCCACGACAGACTCTGGGCCTCAGAGATTTACATGCAGGAGGATCGTTCGGGAGTGCTTTGGGGAGCGATATTTGTGAAAAGGTAAGGGAAGCAGGACTGGGCAGAGGGAGAAGTGGGGTTGTGATATAGTTGTAACCAAGGCTTCAGCTGACCCCCAGGGAGCCCTAAAGTCCTTTAGAGCTTTCTTGCATTGAGGCAAGAGGTCTGGGTCATCGCACACCTTCATCAGCCCGTCATTGCTAGTGGGCAACCAGTGAGACTTGGAATGTTTGTTTCTTCCCAAAGAGGCCAATGTCTGGCATCCCCAAAGTTGGACATATCCGTGGTTTCCAGTATGGACTGGAAGGCAGGGTTCTACAGTTTCCTCCACCCTTTGCCAGGCCCAGCTGAGGGGTGGGATCTTCAAAATGAGGAGCAACGTCAGCCCCTTCTTACAACGGTATACACAAGGCCTGTCCTCATTTTCAGAAAATCATTATCTAATCACACTCTCGTGTTCTAGTCACTGTGATTCATGTTCTTCCTTCAAACAGGCCACATGGAGGAATAGTGCTTGTATCAGTCAAAGATTTCCACCATAATGTTGCCCAACATCTGCTCTAAAACTCCAGTGTTTTAAAAATAGCCATAATTTACTCTCACGCGGGCACCTTCAGGTCACCTGGGGTTTGGCTGATCCAGACAGGGCACAGAGCTGGCAGCTTCTCTATATCCCTTATTTCTTACCCTTTCCTTGAACCAGCAGCCCAGCCATGTCCTGTTCTCATTGCAAGGACAAGTGGAACCCTGCAAATCTTAAGGACTCAGGTTGGAGGCATTCCATCAGCCGAAGCAAGTTGTGTGGCCAGGCCCATAGCCAAGGGATGGGGAAGTCCCTTCTGCCTCTAGTAGCAGGAACTGCAAGCCCACGGGCAAAGGGCATAGATACAAGGGTAAAGAATGGGCTCAGTAATCCAGTCTCCCACTTAGGGTGGTCTCTGGATTATGGATCATTTTTTGTTTGTTTTTTTGGTAGACTCTGCCAAATCTTGGGGCTCCCACCCTTCCATTTCACATCCCATCTGAAAGTGACACCTGGTATCTGACCATCAGCGCGGGGGGCTTGGAGGTCTCATCCTGTGCTATGCCCTGAATACTTGGGCACTTTGGCCGCTAACTCGGTTTCCGTGTCTGCCTAGCTTCTGGATCTGACGTGCCACTTTCAATTTCCACACAAATTCCCACCAGGCTTTTTCAAGGCAGCGCTATTCATAACCCTTAAATAGGTGATGATGAGTCTCTATTTTAAATCTCATTGTGATGAGTGCGAAAAGACAAATGGAACATGTGTTTTTACAGATGAGTAATGGAAATGAGTTCACCTCTGAGGAATGTCATAGTCATTACCCTAAAGAGGATTCTAGGTAGGCCTCAAGTGCGACAACAATTTAAAAGACTCTATTTTGAATAGCACACATCCGAAAATGCCCTCTGCTAAAGACAATTGCACTGTGCTTTTCTCAGAATTAAATTTATATTGTAGCTGCCATTTTATCTTTTAAAAAAGAAAGGAAAAAAGGAGTCCACAAGGCATGCTACTCTTTTCAAGGGCAAAACCAAAGTAAACCAAACAGCAGGCTCCTTCTATGAAAGAAGAAAGGGGTTTAGGGAGGTGAGGTGAGGCAGAAGGGAAAGGGGGAGACAGAGAAGACAGGAGGGAGAAGGAGAGGAGAGGGGGAGAGGTGGAATAGGGCTGAGAAGTTCTCTAACTTCCTGAAATGATGCTTAGGGCTTTTAACTTCTCTGCTAAGGGAGCTCAGCTGATCTGCCCTCTTTCTCTTTCTTTACCCTTCAAACCCAGGCTGGTGTCTCCACGCAGATTACCCAAAGATTTGTTTTCTTCAAGGCTCAGGTCATCATCGTATTCTAGATTTTCAGGAAAGGACTACCTTCTGTTATCCACTTAGAATAACCTTCCAGAAGAGATATTAAAGCTGCTTCTTTTTTTCCTTTCAACTGAGAACCAAAGGTTGTACGATAGCCAAGAAAAATCAAACTATAAATCGAATGAATCTGACATCCTCAGTGGGCACTCACAGTTGGTTTTGCAAGGCCTCACATTTGTGTCCCACTGACACCTGTGCCTTAAAGATGGACAGGACACATTTTTGCCATATGATCGCTGATCAGTAAAAGTAGACCAGGACCCCAGCCTCATTCACTGACCCATCTGTTTCTAATTTGTTTAGCTTCCTATTGCCACGTTTTTCCTTTGACCTTGGACTCGACACCTGAAACTGCTACTTACCTGGCTCCCAGACCCCTTGAGTTAAGTAGGCACCATGGCATGACCTCTGGTTAATCCAATTTTTGCCTCTGGGACCTTGCTACTCTTTTTGATCACCTCTTAGCTATCCCTTCCAAGAAAATTTGGTCACCTGATGAAGCCAAAGATGATCATCCCAACTTTTCATGGAGATGTAAGAGAAATAGGCAGTCAGGTGTGCCTGTCGGCTCCAATGCTGAATGCCCCTGCTTTTGGGTCAACAGGACTCCAGACCAAGTCTTAAGCTAGGCCAGGAGATTTCTGAGCTATCTCTTGTGCTTGGTTCGATGAGCATATTTCCTCCACTAAGCAGATTCTCTCTTGCCATTCTTAGACCTTGACAATGAGAGTTCGGGGTGGGAGGACTCATCGTCACTGTGCCTATGGCTTTCTATCTTTATATTGAGTTAGCTGTCTACCATGACTCATTTCAGGAGAACATTAAACCTGTGTGGTAATCTACATCTCATTGAAATTTCAAAGACTTCAACAAGTCAACATGTACTATTAATATAACTAACTCAATTCATGAATCTACTCCAACAATTAGATTTTTCCAAGGGACTCCATTCTTCTGTTTATTGACAGATCCCTTGTTTCCAAAACTATTTTTAAATTAACTAAAGTTATTTAGTTGGAGTCCACTTAACAAAAGACACAGTATATTAAATGGACTCATATTTTCTAAACAAATATTTTTCAAAATGGATTTCATTGCCTAAAACATCAAGTTTCTGTATACAGTCGCTGCACAAAGAATCATTCACTTTCATAACTGTCCAAGTGGCAACCACTGGGAAAAATAATAATAGTGATGTCTTAGGTTAGCATCCCTAGAAGCAGGACTTGAGAACAGGGGTTCTTGTGAAAGTCATTTGTTATGGGGAGTGTCCCCAGGAGGACAGTCAAAGAGGCGGGAGGAGCAGGGGAAGAAGCCAAGCAAGGCTGTGGTCTCAGGTGAGTCCACTTCAGACTGACCCTACTGAGCAGTCCCAACTTGAGATAAGAAACTGACCTTTGCACAGTCCTGTCCCACAGTCACTTGCCATGGCTTGCCCCAGGAAGTGGTGGTGGGCATCTCAGGCAAGGAGCATCCCATTTGGCTGAGGACAGTTCTCTGGGGAAAAGAAGGGTATCTCTGAGTCATGAGCAGCCAACACTCACAGCACTAGCATGGTAAATAAGACCTGGAATAGGTACCAACAGGTTGACAAGGTTCCACTGCATCCATGAACACACTCTAATGCTACAAGATGCAATATAAAATACCCTGCACTAGGAATGAATTTAAAATGCCCATGGACCTTGGCATTGCTGTACATATATTGTATATTGTTATATTATTCATTGCATTACCATTATAATGAATAATATAGCATGAGGAAATATACTACATTACACCGAGCGCAGGACCTTTCTGCTATGCTCTTGTTTGACCATTGGTTTAATTGTTTCCTGACCTATGCTGACCTCATCCCATGGCTCAAAAAAGCCATGAGCTATTAACCAAACTTTGAATGGAATATATATATATATATATATGGAATATATATATATATGGAATATATATTCCATTCAAAGTTTGGTTTGAATGTATATATACACACACACTACATATATTTTTTCCACACTATATATATATATATATATATATATATATATTTTCCATTCAAATATATATATTTTCCATTCAAAGTTTTGGTTTGAATATATATATATATACACACACACACAACATAAAGATGTAGAACTAAAAAGACAAAGCAGTGTTTGCTTACCAATGAAGTTGTCTCTTGGTGAGAAAGACCAAACAAAAGATCAAGGGGAATATTAAAAAGTAAATGTCAAGTCTGTGTATTCTCAGAATGGAATTGAATCCCTGAGGTGCTGCCAATCATTTCACTGGACAATTATTTCAGGGCCTGTAGAGCTTGCAAATAATAAAATAAGAATTCTCTCTAAAACCCCCTTTTTTTAAATGTCTCAAGTAGACAGTCTCCTTTGGGCCATAACATATTTCCGTGTTAAAGTGCCGTACCAAGAACTCAGTTTGTAAATCCAAGGTTCGTAAGTTTCTGGTGTCCAGAACTTAGCTGCTACTTTTCTACTAGGGGATAAAAGTGCAGTGGAATGCCCAGTCCAACAGAGGCAAATAGTTCCTTTCTATTCTTTGTGCAATCAACCCACTTAAGAGACTCCTGTTGATTCTAGGTACAGAATTGTAAGTGAACGTAAGTAAAGCTGAAACACAGTCACCGTAAAGAGATGGTGACCCTGCCTGATAAGGAGTATTTCCAAGAGGTGGCAATGTTTGGCCTGGAAAAGGCTTAGGAGAACATGATCATTGTCTTCAAGTAGCTGAAGAGATCTCATCTAGAAGAAGATGTAAACTCCCCTGGGGTCCCAAGTGGACAGTGACAGATGATACAATGAGGCAGAGTTCAAGACACTAAAAAGAAGGGCTTCTTAAAGTAATTCCAGAAGTAGGCTGCTTGGATTTGGGGAGGAGAGCGTAAAACATGTGTATGGAAAATGCTGTATACTGTACTCCCTCTGAGTATTCATAGCACACATTAACATTTTGAAGTCCTGCCATCCTTCATATGACCCAGGTGTTATCATCAGTGGAGAACAAAGGCAGTGACGCAAATAGAGTAAGGAGTTCTCTCCCCTGTCTACTTTCCCTTAATTCCACTTGGCTGCTACTGAACACTATTTGGCAGGTATCTCTTTAATGTGCACAATTCAGAGAGACTTTCCAATAATTGCAAAGGCAAATTCATTAAAGAGTTATTAAGACTTCACTATAAGGTCCAATGTTCTCATAGCAATTATCAAATATAAATGGCATGTATGCACGTATGGCTTGTACCCAGCACCTTTCAACCAAAGAGCACGTGATACTTTTAAGCTGGCATCTGCTGTTATTTCCCTGAAATTGTATGCCTGCTGCCAAGGACTGTGTATTTTAAGAAATCTCTCATTGAAAATTACTTAAATGAAAAAAGGAAACCACATTCCTTCCAGCAAAGATTGAGCAAAAATTGATGTTGGTAGACTCCAAAGAAAAGAGGTATCCTACAGTCTCACACAGAAATGGAATCAACCCCTGCCAAGGGCTAGTGCTGTGCTGTGAGGCATCACATGGGACCTGCTGGTCATTGTTTTGAAAATGTAAAAATCCCTGAGCAGCTGCCAAAAGACAAGACAGTGCAAGAAGAGGTGGTGAGGCCTGCCCATGTTACCGTATTCTCACTGCTCTCCCACAAATATCCTCTCTCTGTGGAAGCTCCTAATACCATTTTCTGGGCCCATTTTCAGGGCTCTGGCATTTTGACCTCCTTTCTGGAACATCTGAATACCTCCTGCTTGATCCATCTCTCCGTCAGTACAATCCTAAATCTATCAAGATCCAAAATTACAATTCGCTCTCCGGTTCTATGGTGATCTCTTATTTTCTCTGAATTTGCATGTCATTGACAGCCTAAACTTTGGGAAGATCCCTGGAGATGTGACCAGCTCTGATGTCTGTGCCTATTCCCATAGCAGTCACACAGCACACACCTGGCATATAGTATTTTAAAAATAGTAGTCAGTGAATGAAAAAAGAAAATCTGCCTTCAAAAATCAAAAGCCAGAAATAGAAGTGTATTTTTAAAAATAGAAGAAGAACATGGAAAAATTTCTCATCCTCCTGAAAGTCACTCCCAGGTATATTAAGGCTGTATCCTGCCCAAAAGGAAGCTTGACGCAGAGGCCTGATTCCCCTCATTTGTCATCTTTCTCTTCATTTCTCCTTTGTGTCACATGTTTAATGCAAAGTTACTCAGTGCACGAAGATCAGCAGAGGCATATCTTCATTGTGAATTATATTCATATCAAATAAAATGGTATCCTATTCTATTTAAAACTTTTGTCATGGGGAGGAGAACTTTAGTCATGAATTCCACTATTATAACAATATTTCCACCTTAGTGTTTTTAATATTTGCTTGCTATGCCTTTATCTATGTTTACCTTTCAACCTCTTTTGTCATGTTACATAAATTCCTCTTTTAAAAATAAACATAATTGATTTTAGATTTATTTTTTGCCCAACCTGAATTATTATTCTTAAACAGAAGAGGATTATGCATTTGCATTTATCATTGTGAGTGAAATATTAATATTTGGCTTTTATTCTGTCTTATTACTATATGTTTTCTATTTTGTGTTTCCTGTTTCCTTCCATTGTGTGTGTGTGTTTGTGTGTGTGTGTGTGTATTTGCCACATGTGGTTTATGTGTCCTTTCCTTTTAATAACTTTTCACATTTAGAAAATATATATTATGTTCTTCTACTAAAGATTACCTCTGAGGTTTTCAAAAACATTCTTTATTCTACACTTCTCAAGTTATTAAGAAGTAAAATAAATATGGTACTTTGATGCCTCTATTATTTTAAATAAATTTTCCAAATTTTTAATCCCAAATCCATCTCTGTAGCAATGGTGTTTTCACTTCCTGTTTTTACAAATTAAGTATGGCACTCTTTTCGATCCATATTTTTATTGTTATTCCAATGTTTTATAATTCATACCTCTGATTGAGAAGAAATCTTAGGATATATGTGCATTTAATAACAAGATTTATACCTCTATTTAGATATCATATTTCTATTTTTAACCAGATTCAACATTAATCACCAGTTCTATTACTACATAACTTCCCTGTTGTTTTTTCTCTTCTTTTCTTTTCATTGACAGTTGTACATATTTATGGGGTGCATGTGATACTTGGGTACATGCATACACTGTGCAATGATCAAATCAGGGTATTTAAGATATCCATCACCTCAAACATTTACCATTTCTTTGTTTCAAATCTGTGGATCTTAGGAATGTTTCAAATCTTTTCTAGCTGTCTATAACTTCCTTATTCCTAAGCATTTATTTATTTTGTTTGTTTGTTTCTCAGTTGTTCAAAGTATCTTTTCACTAACATTTTTTAGAAGGAATCATGGGTACCAAACACACAAGGAAGTAAACCACCGTGGATCCCACTTGCTTGGCTAATCAGTCTCTTGCAGATGGGGGCAGATTGGTGAGCAGAGTCCAACTCCGGACTTGCAGATTTTACTTGATGTCCTTCAGCTCCATTCTTTTGCACTGTTTCCCTGCCCACTTTGCTTTTTCTGAAGACGGTATCACAGTCTGTCCTTTTATATTAGTCTATAAAAATCCAAGGATTTGAAAACTGCTGCTTTTATGTTAGTAATGAAATCATCTGCAACTTCAGTTCTGGCTTTCACTGCCTCTAATAAGGATTTTGGTTGTGAAATTTTGTTTTTTGCTTCCCTATATTCCCCGTACATTCTTTTAGGGTTTTTAATAAATTTTTCTTCTTCTTTTGATTCTTTTATCATAATATCTTATTCTCTTGTATTTTATTTTCAACCAAAAGCAGATGCTCTCTATCATTGTCTTTTATTCAATAAAGTATAACTCTTGAAAGTACATCTTTCATTATGGCATTATCTAAAGGAGTAAAGGATATGTCATGCAGTCACATAGACTGGCATGTGGCCCATGTGACAAGGTAGATTCCAGAGGGCAGAGGCCATGCCATGTCATATTTTCTGTGGTGCCCTTAGCATTAAGCCTGGCACCTCTCCAATCACTGGCCAATATGAATTTGTTAAATGAGTGAATGAGTGTTCAATCGATGAGAAATATTATCAGAATTATGCTCGTGATCATTTTTATTACACACAAAGCAAAATACTGAGAATTAAGAAGGTAGAACTGCAGCTGACCTCAATAACCGTTTATCCATCAAGCATTAACTGAGCACCAACTGCATGAGGAGCCCTGTGCTGATATGTAGGGACACCAAGTGTCCTGATATGTCATCCAAGTGCTGATATGTTAGACACCAAGTCTAACATCTTCATTAAATGCAGTGAGGAGACTGAGAGGTAGCAAAGGAAAAGGGAATAGACATTATCTAGAAACTGGAAGAAGGAAGAAGGAGCCCTGCCCCTGTAAGCTGAAGACCTGCAGGGCCTCCTTCCAGGACAGGCTCTGCAGTACTTGGTGGACAAAGGAGTCTCTGCAGGCCTCTTGATGCTCTCATGGGCCTTCCAAGGCCATCCAACCCCCCATCCCCATTCAGGCTATCAGACTGGCATGTCCTGAAGCCAAATTGCTGATGGAAATATATATGAACCCCATTTGGGGTACTAGTTTGGGGAAGTCAGAAACCCAAAGGAACTGTTACAGTCTAGTTCATTTCAATGATTTGGTCATACTGCTACATATTTTCCTAATTCTGTTTTTCTTAATATACATACATGCTAATATTAGAAAGACATGGAAACTGCCTCCCTCTCTACCCCATCCTGAAAGATCTCATGATTATTAAGAATGAGAAAGGAATCAAGTGTTGAAGAGAGTCTTTGCATGCATACGACTCCCCAGAAAATAAAAATTTCCCAAGTTGCCAGGCACTGCCTCTATCTTATCAAGTGTAAGAAAAAATGTGAAACTTCCTTCCTGTCAACTGTTTACTAGTAATTGTCTTAAATGGTCAAATTTGGGGGAAATCATTTTTAAAAAGACAGCCAAAGGAAAAAAACAGTCCCTCTTAAATATTAGATCAGCTGGGCATGGTGGCTCACATCTGTAATCCTAGCACTTTGGGAGGCTGAGGCAAGAGGATCACTTGAGGCCAACAGTACAAGATCAGCCTGAGCAAAATAGCAAGACATTGTCTCCACAAAAAAATAGAAAAACTAGCTAGATGTGGTGGCATGCACTTACACTCCTAGCCACTCAGGAGGCTGAGGCAAGAGGATCACTTGAGCCTAGGAGTTTTGAGGTTGCAGAGAGCTGTGATGATGCCACTACACTCAAGCCTGGGCAACAGAGTGAGATCCTGTCTCAAAAAAAACATTTTTTTAATTATAGATCATAATGTTTACAAGTGTTTTGGTGACTGCTTGAATCACTATATAGAGATGATCTTTCAGGAAAGTCATGTTTTTCTGCCTGCAAACAGAGATTTGTGTTTTAGTGGTCTTTTAGGATCATACCTTAGTTGAAAAGAAGTGACACACAGGAAGGTATTTTCAGTGCATAAAAAACAGACAAAAGAGGAGAGAATGGATGATCATTTAAGGTAGGCTTTTGTTATATTTTTAGTCATTCCTGATAGATCACCAACTAGATGCTATTTAGTAATATCCCCACAACATCTATATTCTGAATGCATATTTCCATGTTTTTCTGGGACCCATTGTGCTTAATATATTTTCTCCCTGTTCCATCCAGGAAAAAATTAAAAGTTACCCAGGACAGAAGGAAAGGAGGAGGAAGGATTATAGGTAGAGTTTGGTTGGGGTTTGAGGATGGACAGAAAGTAGACTCTGTTTAAATCACAGTATACTCTGAGAGTTTTCTAAGCTTGAAGCTGGAAATCCTTTTCCTCTCTGTGGTATTGCTGATTCTGCCTTCCTGCTTGAGGGTCAGACCAAGACATGACAGACAAGTGTTGAGAGGTGGCATTCCTTTTGCCTCATGATCAATTCTGTGTTTGGAGGCTAGGGATCTACAGGAATAGGCCAGCTACAGTTATAAACATGGGGAAGATAGAGACCCCATCTCTATCTGTGTATCTTGCACCACCATTCAGCTGCTGTAACAGGGAATGCTCCACTGACCTAGTTTAGAATAGTCGTCTTGGTTGTGCAGCCACAATGGATCTCACGTCATCAAATGACAGAACTGGGCCAGTAGTATAAAATAGGACAGTCCTTTGTGTACATCTGGGACCCAATGCATCAGGCAAGTGGGGTGTGTATATGCGTGCACCTTTGGAAATGTCTGTACACTGTGACCCAACTATTAAGGGCAGAGGGTGAGGGGAAGCAAAATACATGGCTAAATTCTACTAAAGTATTTTCTCCATAGTTTATCAACTACTGCCTGGTTGCTCATCCCCAGAAACAAAGCAGATATCATTTCATCACGTGCTAAGCTTACCTAGGAAGAAAATGCAGAAGCTTATGGGTTCTGCACTCCCTGACCCAATAACATAACAATGAACAAGCCTTACATACACACAGGGATGGATGCACATACACACCATGCACACACACACACACACACACACACAAACACACATTCTCACCTCTAGTCAGGGAAATGTGTTTTCACTGACACAGCAAGAATGTGATTTAAAGAGTTCAAATCCACTTCAGCCTGTATCTGGATCCCTTGCAATCCAAGATCCAGGCACCATCCTCATCCCATTTATAATGCCATAAAGAAAGTATCAAGAAATCTACATATAATTAAAACTGACAAGGGACGATGAATCAGCCTGATTCTGTTAATCCAAAAAAACTGTATCACTTTGCCTGAGATTAGCCTAATATCCCTGCTTGTAAAGTAAATTTCAAGGAACGCTCTCTGAGCATTCATTTTCTCATTAACAACAAAAATAGAAATTAAAATCTGTTAGGTTTGTTGTAAGGATTAAATAAGCCAGTGCTCAAATGCAATAGTGCTCAATTATTAGTAACTCTCACGGCACTTTGCTTCTTCTCTGTCTTGCTGCCTTGTGTCCTGCTACAGGGGTCGTATGTTGTGCTGCAGGTCTGCCTGTTCGCCTGAGGTCTAGTCTCTCATGTCAACTGTCACAAGTTTGCTGCCTGATGCCTTGGCAATGCTGAAATGCTTAAATAGGTCCACAATGGAACAAAGCATCTCCTTCCTTCATAAAACCTGCCACTTCCTCTCTCCTCTTAGGGCAGATGGCACCTCATCCCCTCAGCTGCCTGGCCCCTTTATAAAAGTATCCTTGCCAGAGTGTAAGTAGCCTTGCCAGAGTGCAAGGCTATTTCTGTGGCTTCTCCGCCATCAGCACCCACCTCTCTTCCTACTATTCCTGCCCTGGTCCAGGCTTTAGTACATCTCAATGAACTGTTTCAAGAACGTTCTAAAATTTCTTTCTATCTCTATCTCCTCATCCACTTTACCCACAGCTGCCAAATCTCTTCTGGAAACAAACTGCCAACACAATAACATGCCAACACATTATTGCTTTCCTCAAGAATGCTTGCACTACCTCATTGCCTAAAGAATTACAACCATGTTCCCTAGTTTGACTTGCTAAAACCTCCAGTAACTAACAAAAGCAAAGTAAGGACTTAGTCCCATCAGATTTATAGAAGTGAAACCGTGTTCACTACCCCTGACAGTCATCGCCAATGCCACTGGTGAACGTCGATAAGTGGATCATCGCAAACAAACTCAAAATACAGCCTGCAAGAGAAAGTCAGGAGAGAGGCAGGATGGTGCAGAGGAGTCTGAGAGGGGTAGAATGGGTTAGGTTGGACAACTGTTTTACCTTCTGTAGATCTCAATGTCTTTAAAAGAGATTGGAAGTAAAATACCTACTTTATATAATTTATGGACAACTAAGTAAAGTGATACATATGAAAGTACTTTTTGGACTAGAAAGTTCAAAACGTGTTCACTATTATTGAAGCTATCTTTATGTGTGAAAAGCAGGTTGACATTAATCATATGCCAAATTCCTGGGAAAGCACTTTGGAGAGGAAAGGTGTTGCACTTGGATTGGGCAGTCCATTCTTGGAAACCTGGGTATAAACACAAATTCTTTGCCCTTGAGCTAAAAGAATAATTCTGAAGAAAGTAAATGAGATTGTGAACTCTGCAGGCTTCAGCAAAGAGAAGAACACAGAGCAGCAGAGATTATTAATACCGGGGTCAGGAGTGTCAAGACCAGATGTTTCCCAGATGGTCGTGAGAAAGTGATCGTTCAGAAGTAACCCTCCTCCCAAAACTTCAAGCAAAACACACAAAACAGAAGAAAAGCTTGCCAGCCCCAGTATTAGGATGTGAACGGGTGACCCAGAGGGCAGAGGCTATATAGACTCCAAACACGAGGCTCTGAGCCAATGAAACTCCACTTGCTATTTTTAAAGCCAAGTGCGGGTGAGGGGCGGGGGAAGCAGAGAGAGTTTTTCCACTAGTAGTCAGGAACCGAAATAGGAAAGATCAACAGAGGCATTTATAAACAATGAATGCCATTAATTTTTTTAAGCTAAGACGGGGTTGGAAAAGATGTAGTATAGCAAGAAGTGGGGAACATAAACAGAGAAAGATGGCCAGGGGTCCTCACATTTTTTCATGGGCTCTTTCTGCTTGCTTGATGGCATTTCAAAAGTCACTCGCGATTTACAATATCACTGAATTTCCAGGAAAACTTAGAAACCATCTTGTTCAATTGAACTCAATGCAGGAGAGAGATGGGATGGGTTATTTTTAAGTGAAGTCCATCCTAGAGTTCAACTGTGATAGAAAATAGGTTCCCTTTCTTCTTCTTTAACAAATGCTCTAACTACTCTAACTACTCAGTGATATCTAAAGTCTAGGGACAGTTTAAGCTGCAATGCTCTAACTCCAAAGCTAAAGCTCTTTCTAATACACCACACTGTGAGGACAGTAACAAGTAATCTGGGGCTCCTTTTGAGATGGTGAGAAAGAGAAGGTCGTTGTAAGCCCTGGTTTGAGCTGTGTGTGCTCCACTTCTCAGCGTGGTGTGACAAGAAGACCATTAGACCAGGAGGCTGGAGACTAGTATTTTAATACGAGCCCTGCTGTGAAGCAGCAGTGTGATATTTATCAAACCTCTTTGCTTCTCTGAGCCTCAGTTCTTTTATCCATAAAATGACAGGGCTGGCCGGGGTCAGGGGGGGGGTAAATTGACTTCCCTACTAATTGATGGGAAGTGATTCTCCAAAGAAGCTTCTAGAGAGGCACGGTAACTCAGTGAGAAAACTGTTATGACTGATTAGCGGTGTCTGCCATATACCCAAAACGAAGGGCTTCAACACATAGGCTATGTATTTGCTATCCCTAGGCTACTGATCCATTAGGCAGGACTTCTCAAAAATGTAATGTGTATACAAATCACCTGGAAGTCCCATTAAAACATATACCTGGGCTGGGTGCGGTGGCTCACGCCTGTGTAATCCTAGCACTCTGGGAGGCCCAGGCGGGTGGATTGCTCGAGGTCAGGAGTTCGAAACCAGCCTGAGCAAGAGCGAGGCCCGTCTCTACTATAAATAGGAAGAAATTAATTGGCCAACTAATATATATAGAAAAAATTAGCCGGGCATGGTGGCGCATGCCTATAGTCCCAGCTACTCGGGAGGCTGAGGCAGCAGGATCGCTTCAGCCCAGGAGATTGAGGTTGCTGTGAGCTAGGCTGACGCCGTGGCACTCACTCTAGCCTGGGCAACAAAGCAAGACTCTGTCGCAAAAAAAAAAAAAAAAAGAAAGAAAGAAGGAAGGAAGGAAGGAAGGAAGGAAGGAAGGAAGGAAGGAAGGAAGGAAGGAAGGAAGGAAGGAAGGAAGGAAGGAAGGAAGGAAGGAAGGAAGGAAGGAAGGAAGGAAAGAGAAAAAAGAAAGAAAGAAAGAAAGAAAGAAAGAAAGAAAGAAAGAAAGAAAGAAAGAAAGAAAGAAAGAAGGAAGGAAGGAAGGAAGGAAGGAAGGAAGGAAGGAAGGAAGGAAGGAAGGAAGGAAGGAAGGAAGGAAGGAAGGAAGGAAGGAAGGAAGGAAGGAAAGAAAGAAAGAAAGAAAGAAAGAAAGAAAGAAAGAAAGAAAGAAAGAAAGAAGGAAGGAAGGAAGGAAGGAGAGAGAGAGAGAGAGAGAGAGAGAGAGAGAGAAAGAAAGAAAGAAAGAAAGAAAGAAAGAAAGAAAGAAAGAAAGAAAGAAAGAAAGAAAGAAAGAAAGAAAGAAAGAAAGAAAGAAAGAAAGAAAGAAAGAAAGAAAGAAAGAAAAGAAAAACATACCTGATTTAGTGGGTCTGGGTTGGAGCTTGAGATTGTGCAGCCCCCATAGGGTCTAGGTAGTTCTGGTGATGCTGGTGCATGAACTACACTTTGAGTTGCAAGTTTTAACACATCTTCCTGACTATTCTACCTCGCTAAAACCCAGCAAGTCGCTAAGAGTTATGTGGAAGGCGTTGGGTATCTGGGAGAGAGAGGAAATGAAATATTTCTTATTACCAAAAGAAAATATACTCATAGAAAATAAGAACATCCAAATAAGCAAAAACAATAACTAAAAACCATTTATAGTCCTACCATCCAGATAGAAATATTGTTAACATCTTGGTATACGCCCTGCCAGACATTTTTTTTACATGCACGCATATTCTTATTTTAAATGAGTTTTCTAAACATTTTTGGTTTCTACTCTGATTTCGACACTTTAACATTATATTGTGAACATTAATTAAAAAATTATCTCAGTGGTCAAAATATTTTGTTTATGGATGTACCAAACGTTCACTAATACCCTATTTTGTGATATTTTGTTGTTTTCCATTTTTCAGTATTTGCCAAGCTGAAGTAAGCATCTTTGTACTTAAATCTTAGCAAACTTACTTCATTATTTTCTTAAGACCCAACTCTGGTATTGGAATTGCTGTATCACAAAATTATGCACATGTTTAAAGCTTTTGATGCCTGCACCCACATTAACCTGACAACAGTGGCACCATTTTCCTTTCCCAGCAGCAGCGTGTAAGAATAACCACGATCCACACCCAATCAGTGATGGTATCCTTTTCATTTTTATTTTATTTTATGTTTTTTTAATTTCAGAATATTACAGGGTACAAACATTTTTGTTACATAAATTGCCCTTGTACCATTTGAGTCAAAGCCAAAAGGGTGCCCATCCTTTTGATAGCATGCATGGCACCCTTTAGTTGTGAATTTACTCATCCCCTCCAACCCACCCCCGCTTGATTTCAGATGAATGCTATTTCCATATGTGCACATAAATGTTGATCGATTAGTTCCAATTTCATGGTGATTATATGTGGTGCTTGTTTTTCCATTCTTGTGGTACTTCACTTAGAAGAATGGCTCCAGCTCCATCCAGAATAATACAAGAAGTATTAGTTTGACATTTTTTATGGCTGAGTAGTACTCCATGGTATACATATAGCACATTTTATTAATCCACTCATATATTGATGGGCACTTGAGCTGTTTCCACATTTTCGCAATTGTGAATTGTGCTGCTATAAACATTTTAGTGCAGGTGTCTTTTTATAGAATGTCTTTTTTTCCTTTAGATAAGTACTCAGTAGTGAGATTTCTGAATCCAATGGTAGTTGTACTTTTAGTTCTTTGAGGTATCTCGATACTCACTTTCCATAGAGGTTGTACTAGCTTGCAGTCCCACCAGCAGTGTATGAGTATTCCTATCTCTGCACATCCACGCCAACATTTGTTGTTTTGGGGCTTTTTGATAAAAGCCATTCTCACTGGAGTTAAGTGATATCTCATTATGAGTTGCATTTTGTTTTTGTTTTTGCTTTATCTTTGCACATTTGATAGGGAAAAAGTAGATAGCTTGCTATTCTTTTTCTCTCTCTCTTTTCATTTCAAAATATTACGGGGTGCAAATGTTTTTGCTTACATATATCAATTTTGTTATGCTTCAGTCAGGGTTATAAGTGTGCCCACCACCCAGATAGTGTTCATTGTACTGGTTAGGTAGCTTTTTGCCCATCCCCTTCCTCCCCCTCTTGCCTGCTTGATTTCCACTGAGTTTTACTTCCCTCTGTGCACATGTGTGCTCATCGATTAGTTCCAATTTAATAGTGAGTACATGTGGTGTTTGTTTTTCCATTCTTTAGATACTTCATTTAGGAGAATGGTCTCCAGTTCCATCCGAATTGTTGCAAAAGGCTTAATTCATTCTTCTTCATGGCTGAGTAGTATTCAGTAGTGTGTGTGTGTGTGTGTGTGTGTGTGTGTGTGTGTGTGTGTGTGTGTGTATACCACATTTTGTAAACCACTTATGAACTGATGGGCACTCAGGTTGATTCCACATCTTTGAAATTGTGAATTGTGTTGCAAGAAACATTTGAGTGCAGGTGTCTGTTTAATAAAATGACTTCTTTTCCTTTGGGGCCTGGTTAGTACTTGAATAGGAGATAACTTGCTATTCTTATTTCCAGTTCCTTGATTACTAATTAAGTCTGTGACTTATTAAATACTTAACTTTCAATTCCATTTCCTTTGTAAATTGTCAGTTTGTGTCCTTGGACAATATATCTTTTGGCTTATTTATCTTTTCCTATTAATTTGTAAGAACTGCTTATAAATCCTATATAATACTCTATATAATCCTTAATTATGTAAGGCTATAATTTTCCCTAATTTATCTGCCTTTCAGTTTTATACTAATAACTATATTTTAGGTAGTCAAATCTATCTATCTTTTGGTATAAAATATCTCATAAAATTATGCATAGAAATTCTCTATTCAAGAATAAATAAGTTAGTATTTATATTTTCTTCAATTAATTTAATAGTTTTAACTCATATAAATTTCTTAACCCATCCAAACTTTCTTTCAGAATATGCTACAAATTACCTATCTGGTGTTTTCCCTAAATAATTAATTAGTCAGATGACTCACCAATATTTATTGAATAATCCTCCTTTCACTGCTGATTTGAAAAGTCACTTTTATCAAACACTAAATTCTTTAAAGATGCTTATTATGGCAGGCTCTCATTTCACTTTACTGGTTTTTTTCTTTGTTCCAGAACCAAAAACCGTCTAGCTTAATTACTATTGTGGTTCACAACAGATGCTTTTTTAAAAATATGTTTTGCTATTCTCATGCATGTATTTATCAAGATTAATTTTAGAATAATTTTGTGAAGTCTCCCACCCAAATCCCATTGAGATTTCAATTGGAATTCTAGTAAATTTCAGAACCATTTGGAGAAAATTGGCATCCCTTCAATAAATATTTTTCTTATTTAATAAGCATGCTGAGTATTACTAATACCAAGCATCTTTGCTTTCTTTTCAAACTTAAATAGGAATTCATTCAACAAACATTTATGGTGTATCTCTTCTGTACCAGACTCTGTTCTAAGCACTTGAGATGCATCAGTGAACAAGCCAAACAAAGGTCTTTTCCCTCGTAGAGTTGGCATTTTAGAGAGATGATGGATAGATGATGGAGATGGATGGATAGATGGATAGATAGATAGATCTCCTAAGGTGATAAGTGATACAGAAAGAAGAAAAATGTAAAGCAGAATGAGAAAGGTCAGAAGTGCAGAGGCAGAAAGCAGGTTGCAGTATCAAGTGAGGTGGTCAGAGTAAACATCGTTGAGAAGATAAGGTCTGAGTAAAATTTACAGAAGATGAAGGAACTCAGGGGAAAGAGCACCCCACGTGAATGGAACAGCTAAAGCAAAACCCAAAGCAGGAGCACATCTAATGTGTTCAAGTAACAGCCAGGTAACCAGTGTGGGGCTGGAGCAGAGTGAATGCAAAGCACAGAGACCTTATGCAACTCCATAGGCCATTGCAAGGACATTGGTATTCACTCTGTAGACTAAAGGGCTTTGATTATATTTGCAAAGAGTCACTCTGGCTGCTATGTGAAAAACAGACTTTGATGGGGGCTGGGGGTGAGGATTGAAGCAAGGAGAACCTATTAGGAAGCTATTATAATAATTCAAGTTAGAGATTAAAATACAGCAGGTAGAATAGGGAAGGGGCAAGATTGTTGATATATTTTGAAGGAAGTATCCAACATTATTTTCTGCATGCGGGCTATGTGGGAATAGGAGACAGGGGTGCTTCCATGGTTTCTAGCCCAAGTAACTTAAAGAATGGCACTGCTGTCAGAGGAGATAGGGAAACTGCCATTGTAGGTTGAGCAGACTCTGGGGTATTCTTTGGGGGAAAATTCAGTTTTAGACATGTTAAAAATTTGAAATGTTTATTCAACAGCCAAGCAAAAAGTGCCAAGTAGTCAGATGTGGGCCGGGTGCGGTGGCTCACGCCTGTAATCCTAGCTCTCTGGGAGGCCGAGACGGGCGGATTGCTCAAGGTCAGGAGTTCGAAACCAGCCTGAGCAAGAGCGAGACCTCGTCTCTACTATAAATAGAAAGAAATTAATTGGCCAACTAATATATATAGAAAAAATTAGCCGGGCATTGTGGCGCATGCCTGTAGTCCCAGCTACTCGGGAGGCTGAGGCAGGAGGATCGCTTGAGCCCAGGAGTTTGAGGTTGCTGTGAGCTAGGCTGACGCCACGGCACTCTAGCCTGGGCAACAAGTGAGACTCTGTCTCAAAAAAAAAAAAAAAAAAAAGTAGTCAGATGTGTAAGTAGGTTTTGAGTTTGAGTCTTGTCTAGATTAGATTAGAGAAATGACATTGAAGTCATCACATATACATAGCATTGGAAGGCATAAGACCTTTTGATATTAACAATGGAGTAAGTGTAGACAGAAAAGTGGATGTAGGACTGAGCCTTGTGACCCTCTAATGTTAAGAAGTTGGGTAGAAGAGGACTGATCAGCAAAGGGACTGGGAAGGAGTGGCTAGAGTGTAGGGGTAAGGTAGGAAAATATGTTATCTTAGAGGCCAAAAAAGAAAACATATTAAGGAGGAGAGAATTATCATACTTGTTAAATGCAGCTGGGAAGAACTTTGACCCATCGTGTTTACCTGGGTGGATGGGGGTATCTGATAACCTTGATGAGAGCAGTTTTGGTGGATGGTGAGGAACAGCTTCTAATATTTCCTTCTTAAGTATCATAGAATCTCATTTCAGATGTGTATCCTTTATTATATTAGGGAAGAACCCTTCAATCTCACATTGATTAATAGTTTAAGTAGGAATGATAAGTCTATTTATGTAAGATTGAGAATCATTTCTCATGAAAAGCTATGCTTGCATTCCTGGAGAAAACTTGACAAGATCATATGACTCTTCTTTCTGTGCAAGATGGGCTTTGTTTTGCTAACAATTCATTTAGAAATCTTGCATTTATATTCATTAATAAAACCGATCTTCAGTTTTCCTTCTTTGCTTTAGCAAATTTTGGCTTCATTTTTAATGCAGCTTATAAAATTAATTTAGAGGATTTCTGTTATCTTGTGTAACTTAATACTAATAGCAAGGCAATTCTTTCTTCTTAATGATTTGATAAAAACTCATCCTTATAATTATCTAGATAAGGTATCAATTGGCAGGGAGGGAGCCCTGAAACAATTTTTTTTTCAATTTCATCCTCAGTTATTAGGCTAGTAAAGTTTGCTTTTTGTCCTTCTTACACTTTTGAGAGGAGACATTGGAGCCAGGCTCTGAGTCCAGGGGTGTGTGGCTCCAAACTCCATGTGTTTTTGACATATAAGAACCACAGGTCTTGGTCTATATCAAAATCTCTCATTTGAAATGCTATCAAAAATGACGGGCTGAAGCCAGGCGTGATGGCTCACGCCTGTAATCCTAGCACTCTGGGAGGCCGAGAAGGGTGGATTGCTCAAGGTCGGGAGTTTGAAACCAGCCTGAGAAAGAGTGAGACCCCATCTCTACTAAAAATAGAAAGAAATTAATTGGCCAACTAAAAATATATAGAAAAAATTAGCCAGGCATGGTGGTGCACAGCTGCAGTCTCAGCTACTCGGGAGGCTGAGGCAGGAGAATTGCTTGAGCCCAGGAGTTTGAGGTTGCTATGAGCTAGGCTAACACCATAGCACTCTAGCCCTGGCAACAGGGTGAGACTCTGTATCAGGGAAAAAAAAAAAAAAAAGGCTGGCTGAGAATGATCTCTCCCCAGAGCCTGATCTTGCCAGAAGGTTTGATTCGGTGCAAAAAATTTCACACATACTGCCTAGTTTTGTATTTGAAGCAAACTTTTATAAAGCAAAGAGCAACTTACTTGTTTGTAAACTAAGATATAAGCAAGGCATTTGGAAGTGGGATGCACAGGACGGTAGAGAGATATATGTGGACTGGTGCTTTATCTGCGGTCACGCCTAATCACAACCTGAGTCTGGCGTGTCCAATTCAGCCAAAGAACCTGGAAATCATGACCTCAGGGAAAGTCACTATTGGGAGATGCAGATGATACGCCTTTAGCCAACTCACTACTGACTTTTTCATGGTGAGTTACACTTTCTAAAGACATGGCCCCTTCATTTTCCTATTTTGCGTTCATGACACATTTGCTCAAATGGGGAGACTGAGGCTCAGAGATTAATTGCCTTGTCCAAAGTCCCAGGGCTAAATCTTTTGATGCCTTAGGTATGACTTTTCCACCCCACCATGGAGCCTTCATAAATTATACATGTGTATACATACACATGTGTCCAGACATGAACATCCCAGTATAATACTATTAAATATGTATGCATAGAAATTTTAACAATTTCTAAAATAGGTATTCTACTTTTTTACTTTTATATTCTTACATTTGTACTTTTCTTCCCTGGCTCCACTCTTCTTTTTAAGAGAATCAACCTAAATGAGAGCATTATTTTTATTAAAGAAGGACTATACATCAATATCCTCTTCAAAACAAAAGAATAAGTCCCTGAATAGGGTGTAACAAAACTAGAAACAGCAACATACACTTACATTGGCTAGTGCATTTGCAGACTTGTTTCCTAATGTGTTTCTAACTATGTACATAATCATCAGCTTAGAGGGCGTGGCAATGGCATGTGCAATGGGAAGAACTCTCGATTTCCCACACTTTCATGCTGCATGTTTTCAAGTGCCTGCACTGGGCTGTGGACCAGTAGAGTCTATAGTTCCTCATATGAATCTGTTACAGGGACCTCCATCTCTACAGCGACCAGCTCATCCTGAAAATTCCTGTTCACATTTGTCAACTATTGTAACCCATCATAAATGTGATCAGAATGCCTCTTCCAAAGAGGGATAGTTGCAGGATAATTGCAGCCCCAGAATCTTCTCAGGAAACTTTTGGTGCCTGGAAACTCTTGCTATTTCTCATTGACCGTTAGCTACATACCTGTGTTTTTATATATCACTATCGTAGACAGTCAGAGTTGAGATAGCCACAAATGCCCTTCTAATTTTACCTTTTTAATTTCAGTGGAAAAATTTAGACCAGATTGGGGTAGAGCTCTGCCAATGTGCAGATGGCTGACAGAGATGGGGAGGAGAAGAGAAGGGAGCTGAACTTCAGAGCTGTGTCCTGTCTCACTAGCTTGGGCCTCAGTTCACTATCTATAAAAATGAAGGAATGAAAATCCCTGTCTCACACACTGTTGAGATTATAAGAGGAGAGAAAATTTCCAATATTGGGCTCCACAGCTACTGAATTACATACTCACTCCAACTCAATGTTTGTTCGTGATTTCCAGTTAAACCTACCTCCCCTAGTTAAAACAATATTTTGTATACAAAACATAATGTTAATTTATTAATAAAATGAAGAAGTGTCCAGAAAATTCCCTAACAGTGCACAAGAGCTCAATAACTTTTAATTCCTTCCTGCAGATTCAGGATAAGAATTCAAGTGTCTGACTCCTAATACAATGTTCTTTCTTCTCAGATATGTGTGTGTATGTTTGTATATTCACCGCAAAGCTTCTTTTTCTTTCAAATTACCCTTTGTCCATATAAGAAGAGGAAGACTAACACCCAGTGGCCCTACTTGGCTCTCTAGTTTTATGTTACTTCAGAGTCTTAGAAATTGTCTTCATATCATTACTTCACATCAAAAAGAAGTAGCATGAGAAAGTAATGAAAATATATCCTATGTTCTGTAGTTTTTAAAATTTCTACTATGGAACATTGACTAATCCAAATCATTCTGTGATTATTTAGATTTTGAAGCTGTAGGTTTTAATAGTGGGAATAAAGATGTAAAATATATACGTTCCTTTGATTTGGAAATCAAGATTTCACATGTGATCATTCAGGCCATCATTTATATGGGTTAAGTCAGTTGCTTTTGCATTGAATCGGTACATGAAACTATGACTAAATTGTTATGCTTACACACTCCTATAATTAGATACGTTTAGGTATAGAATGCCAAGCACTGCTGGGTTATATATCTGAGATAAAAGCAATAATGGAAATCTGAGGCCTCTCTCAGCACAACAGGGCATTCACAGAGGCTGTCATAGGTCACCTGGTGAGGCATGGTGAGAGCTCACACAGCAAGGAAGAAGCAGAGGCAAGTGTAATCTGTTAGCTGGGAGAAGTCCACAAGCAAAATCACAAAAGTCAAGGGGCACAGCTAACTTGATTCTTGTCCAGAAAACTGTCAACATCTGCTTTGAGGAGGGTATGATGAATCATAGCAGAGACAGAGGGAGTGATTCCCAGAATCAGCTTTCAGATAGCTTCCTAGGTCAGCCCGGCATCCGATGGAGCTGTATCTGGCCCGGATTATAGGGTCACTCAGGAGCTTGGAGAGTTCTAGGTCCCAACAAATTAGGATGCAGTCACATTAGAGCATTGGTATGAGAACCAAGACCAGCTAGATGGGAGCCCATACATAAGGATCTGCAGGCAGGCTTGAACCTGGTGCCCACACAGGCCCCAGGAGCCAGGGGGCCACCTAAAACAGGCTGGCTCTTTCCATAGTATTAGTGGGGTAAATCCCCAGCATTCACTTAGCCTGGACACAGGCTGATCTTTCCTGAAGGCCAACAACGTACTTTGTGCCAAGCACTTTACTGACCACAGAAGATCCATAGGTGAATAAACCACCGTTCCCTATTGAGTCCCATACAGTAAAGGAGAAGACATCCTGTCGTGACAGGTACTCTGGGAACAGTGAGGAGACAGAAGAGAGTGGTGGGTTCTGTAGCTGTGGAAGGAGGGAAGGTATGTGTGCTGGAAGCTTCGGAAAGTATTAATACTTAGAAATGGTTCACAGAAGGTGAGAAGCTGTTTACCAGTAAGGCGGGGGAGGCAGTGTGAGTAACCCTCAAGAGAGAGGCACGATCCAACCATCTTTGTCAGGAACCAGAGATGATCTGATAATGCAAAGGACAAGCCCAGGGCTTCATGTTGAAAATGAAGTGAGGAAAGTAGGTAGGGATCCCATCGTGGAGAGCTGCTTTAGCTGATTCCCATATAATTCTGTGTCATTCTTTGTGTTAGTGTCTATTCAAGGGTAAACTGCCTATGAATAGGGCTAGCTGCATGATGATGCCTGTTTTTATGATCCAGAAGCAGTTTTACTATAGCCTTTCTTTTAAAAGTACTGACGCTGTCATCTTTACCACTGTTTGCCTGGTCCCTAGCCCTGGTCTTCCCAGGCACCAAAATGTATTCATAGATTTTTGCCCTCATTTCTCCAGCTTTGAGACCCCTCTGTGACTTGGGCATTTGGCCCTCTCTGGACTATGCATACTCTCAAAGCAAGCATCCCTCCACATCTGCATTCCTACCTGCAGATCTTTATGTATGGACTCCCACCCAATGTTCTAATGTGACTGGATCCTAGTTTGTTGGCACCTAGAACTCTCCAAGCTCCTGGGTGACCAACCCTACAATTCAGGCATCCCTCCACTCCCAGCCTAGCACTGTACTGGTGGAGTTAAGGGGAGTCCAGTAGCTAAACCTTTAAGAATAGGGGCGTGGAAAGTCTTTGAACTATCTTGCCTGTATTTACCTTTGAATCATCTACAGCTATTTTATATAATCTAAGAAATATTTATGGATATATTTATACTCATATTTTTATATATTTAGTTATAGACTTTTTAAAGTTTTCCCCAAAATCATAGTAAAAGCTCTTTTTCATTGTCTAATTTACATTAATTTTAATCAAATAATTTGGAGAAGTAATTATATAGCTGTACAATCTGGAACCAAACTAATTATTAATAATAATTATAACTTACTGACTGCTGGTTCAAATACTATACTATGATTACATTTCTTTTCTTATATAAATTTATATTTTACTCATTCTCTAAATTATTTCTGTAGTTCAGTGATCTCAATTATAAACCATTGTTTTATCCTGTTTTAATTCTGACATTATATGAAATTTGGCTAAGGATTAAGAAACACCTCCATAGCAAAATCTTACTAAAATTAGCCTGGCCACTTGCTTTACAGACATATGTAATTAATTTCATTAAAACGACAACAACAGAAGCACGTCATCCACTGTAGTAGATTCAGCCACCAGCGTTGAGAAAAACTGCAATTTCCTCCCAACATGTATGTGTAGAATTCTCTTGCTCTAGAACTTCAACATTTGGTTCTCAATTAACAGCTCACTTATCCTATTCATGGTGGTGAAAACCATGCTCATAAAATAATCCAGTGCCAAGCACTCCATCAGTGTGGTATTGGCTTGCATTGATTCATTACAAACTCCATCTGAACACCATGACTAACATTCTTAATAATTTTCAACTGTAACTCATAAAACTGTCCTAGATTTCCCCCAGAACTGCAAATTCCCAGGGAAAAATTCATGACTTACGTGTTTTCATGACCCCATGACCCCATGTTTTCCCAGCATCTCCATATACCAAGAGCCACATCATTCCAAAGGGATGACTTGACTCTGTTTCCAGAGACTTCATTTTATTATATGTTTTTTTTTAATCACAGTAGTACGTGAGAAAAATTATAAAGACAGGTAGTACTGAAAGAACTACAATGGAAACTGTCTCAACCCAGACTCTCTTCTGAAAGGCAAATACTTTCATCCTCTTCAATTGTTTCTTCTGTCATTTATTTCGATATTTCTAAATGCTGTGCTTCTGCTGTTTATTGATTAATGAAACATTTGTTGGCTTCCTGCTACGGAAGATGAGGATTCAGCTCCCACATGTCAGCACCACCCCTTGTTTCTCTCTTCCTTGATCTTGCCTTCCAAAAAGAGCCATATCACAATTTTTGTTCCCTTGCTCCCATCTTCCCAAATAGTCTTATTACAGTTTTGTAATTACTTACATGGTCAATTTATGCATTATTGTGACTATTGTTAACTTCTGATTCAAGTATTATACTATGATTACATTTCTTACAATCTTACACAGATGTTTTTTTTTCCTCAAATTAGAAATGGTCTTTTCACTTCCTAAACTTTTAATGCACCTATAATTGTTTTCTCTAAAGCTTTCATACATTTGTCAAATGCCACATCTATTATAATGTTGAAACCTCAAAAGCATCGATCAACTTTTAAGTGCTATTTTTTCCAAGTCTACTGCCTTACTTTATATTGAAGCTCCATTGTCAGGGTTTTGCAAAGTCATCATAGGGAGGTATCATTTACCTCTCCCCTGTGTCAGTTCTTCCATTTTGTAATGGATCTGATATTTTCCACTTTCTTGATTTATTCCCTTATTTTTCTGAGTCACATTCTCTAGTAGTTTTCTAAGAAAGAATATGTGTAAAGTAAATATTTTGAATCCCCAAAGGTTGGAAAATATCTTTATTCTATCTCCATGTGCATTAATAATTTGGCTACATATAAAATTGAGTTGAAAATCATTTGAGTTTTTAAATTCAACAGCTGTTTTTTAAAATTACAAAGTATTACAAGGGTACAAATGTCTTTGGTTACATGGATCACTTTTGTAATGCTTGAGTCAGGGTTAAAAGTGTACCTATCACCTAAATACTGTGCACTGTACCCATTAGGTGGGTTTTTGCCCATTCTCTACCCACCCCTGCTTGATTTCCATTGAGTTTTTCTTCTATGGCCTTCTAGTTTCCAAGTTGCTATTGAGAAATCCAATCTTCCTGTCTTCTGCTAAATTGCTTTCCATATTTTTACTTGCCTTTCATCTTCCAAACATATGTTAAACTCTATTCTGCTGTTACTACACCTCCTAGTAACCTTGCTCTTCGAAGTTTACACCTTTTTTTGTTGTTGTTCCTGGACTGTAATTTTAGTGGGCTTTTGGTATGACGAAGTGGGAAATTCATGTGGCCAGCTCACTATTATTTACCCAAAGTCCAGTGCATCTTTGTTTAAGGGTATTTAAACCCACAAAATTCCTTTGCATATTCTATGACACTATTCTATTAGCAAATCTTAGGGTAGGTAGTACTATCCCCATTTGATGATGAGATAGCTACAGCTGCAGGAATATTAGTAGTTTTCTTAACTTTAAAGAGCCAGCCTGAGACAGATTCAAATATAAAACTGTTTCTCCCACTCTGCTCAGGCCTAAGGGTCACATGCAGCAATGCCTTTCTGATGGAGGTCGCTAGTAATAAAACAAGTCAGACCTTGGCTTCTCCATATCTTGCTACAATAAACTAAATGCCACTGCTGTGATGTGAATTATTCCTTTGAACTATTCTCTGAGCTGCAGAATTCAAGTTTCCTCTTCAATCATTCTTGTTATTCCTGAGTGAAAATTGGAACATCTAAAACCAAATAATTGCTGGTAGTCTGACTCATACAAAATGGTGGAGTTTATGAGAACAGACAAAGAAAACTGAAATTGTGGTGTTTGCTTCTGAAGGAAAATATACTTTAGTATACAATGATGCTATTTCAGAGTCTAGCACGCAATGAAATAGTTTTCCTCTTTGAAGATTTCACTTACATTCCCACACAGGGCACAAATAGTATTCTCTAGTTTGAAAACAAAAAAATAAGTAATTGCTTTCAAAGTCCAGTCTTTTGAAAGCATAGCAGTCTTTCAGATAATTGGTTATTCTCAAAAAGGAAAAGGGACTCTCCAACTAGTATTTACGAACAAATGCACATATCCAATAGTTACGGTGTGTTTATGTGTCACTTTGATTTTTCTCTCTGTGATTATAACAGCAGACATGCTTTGTGTTAAATGATGCATTTCTGTAGGCAGTTTTCAGGTAATAAAAGGTTTCTTTTTTCCCATTCAAGGGTTTGCCCATTGGCTTTTCCCAGCAGCATGCCAGGTTCTTGCACTCTCCCTTATTTTATTTTCTAATTAACCCCAACTTCATCTTGATGTATGTTAAACAAACCAAATAAAGGGAGGAAATGTCTGGGCCAAGCAGTGAAGAAGAGAAACTAAGCAGGACCTTGTCTGACCTGGGGCAAATCATTCTACCCCCTGGGCCCTTAGGGTTCTCATCTTTAAAATGAAATAACACAAACAGACTCAAGTCCCCTTTCAGCTCTTGAATACTATTTCTACACTATTGATGAATCAATTTCAATGAATTATCTCAAACCAGTCACCATTGCTTTAGTGCGTGTGTGACTATGGGAGAATTTATTCATTAATTTGTTTAATGTACATTTATCAGGTATCACGCTCAGAGCTGGGTATACAGTGTCAAATGAGCAGACATGGTCCTTAGCCTCATGGAGTTCACTGTCCAGAGGAAAAGACAGACAAAAACAAACTCTCAAATAATTGTGCTAAATGCTGTGAAAGATAACCAGAGTGCTGTGAAAAAAGAATAATAGGAAAAGGATAATTTAGACAGAGGAAGGGAGATGGTTTCAAGAAAGCTTCATTGAAGAAATAACAAGAGATCCAAAAGTGGAGGGGTCACCAGCCAAGTGAAGAGTGATGGAAATGGCATTCTGGGCATAGGAAGCAGCACATGTAAAGGCGCCAAGGAAGTAAAGAGCTTGTGGATTCCAGGAGCTACAGGAAGGCCATGGGGCTCAAGCAGAGTAAACGAGAGGGGTTGGCCTGAGATAAAATCACAGGTGGGCCCCACCAAAGCAGACAAATGAACCACGGTGAGCATTTTATATGATGTCAGAAAGGCAGAGAAAACTGGCTAGAAGATGTTTACATGAGAAAAAGAGGAGACTCAATTACATTTTTAAAACATTACTCTGGCCACTGTACACACTCAGTTGAGAAGAGGGCAAAAACAGGTCACAGGATGAGGGTGGCTGGTAGGGGAGGCAGTGGCAGAGAAGAGGGTGGATTTTTCATATAATCTTGAGATATCCTCAATTTGGGGCTACAGTCGGCTATAGCTGTGGCTCTGACTTCAAATCTCACGCTATATGGACATACCCATCCCCATATCTCCACTCTGAAGAGACTGACTTTGTTAGGATCCCATTGTCTCTCTAGGTGGTCATCTTGGACAGCAGCCTACATCATCCGTATCTGATCCATGGGATTCAGATGCTTGTTTTACTCAAACACCTTTTTCCTGACAAGATTTCAGAGACCAGGCCTTGCCCACACAGTTGTCTCGTCGGGAGGCTGACAGGACCACAGGTCACCCATGGCTCTCACCTTTAGACTTGCCCGAGTGTGGGTGTGGCCATGGCTGCATGCCCCACAGTCTCCAGAGGGTATAGACCAAGCTTTTAAAACATTAAGAGTCTCCTTGAAGACCTTCTCAGTAGGACTGAGGAGACAACAAAGCACCCCCATCCTTCTCATCATGGTGGAGGAGGAGGGTGAGACTAATAGTGCCTCTACAAGGAAATCCTCTCTCCACTGCCACACCTTTCTTCGTGTTTTCTAATATACTTGAGGTGCTTGGCCATCTAAGAGTGACAAAGTTCATTGTGGTGCCCATTTTTGAGGCCTGTCACAGTGCATGTCACCTCTTGGCCTGCACGCTCTTGCCCTGGACTAAATGGAGACAGAAAACGTCCCACTTTAGCATCCTCTCCTAGCCTCCATCCAGCCACCTTCTGAACACCACTGCCGTCTCCCTGAAGCTCCCGCACCCCGCCCTCTTGTCTGCCTCCTCCAGTGCCTCTCCAGTGCTCCTGCCGTGGGCCTTGGTGCAGTAGGGCAGCTGCCAGGATGGTTCTCCACCTCTGCTCTCCTCCTCTGCCCCATGATGCCATCCTGTCCCCAAAAGCTAAGTGACTCACTGCAGCAGCAATGTCATTGCCGCCCGCCTCCTCTTCCTCTTCCCCCAGGCAGGGCTTGGTGTCTGATTGCATCCCCTCTCCCCCACTTTAGAAAACCATCAGTCCCCACTCCCACACAGATCCTGCTGCTCCCTCTTTTCCAGCCATTTTCCTGAGAGTGTGTCCAACCGCTCAGACCCTGTGATAGAAAGGAGAAAATGGGTGAAATTTTAGGACTTTCACTACTCAGTGAAACACAGAGAAGCAGAAATGGGCGACTTATATGAAGAGCAAAGAAAATGGAATTTACTAGCTTGAATTAAGAGAACAATAAAAGTGAAGGCCGCTTAGATTTGTTGGAGGGATGAATAGGAAAGACATGGGAAGACACCAGAGCGCATACCTTGGATAGCAAACGTGGGAGAAGGCAAAAGAATCTACCGTCACTTGTTTTCCATTTTGAGAGCTTCAGGAAAAAGTCATAGGATAGAATTACCACGTTTTAGGAATAACCTCTTTTTCAGTGATTTCATATCAGTCACCAGTGATGGGCAGGTTGTGTCCTAACCAAAGTTTGCCGTGTGCCTGACAGGAACAAATGCTAAACATGGACTGCGCTGCAAAGCCTGTAAGATGAGCATCCACCACAAGTGCACAGATGGCCTGGCACCCCAGCGGTGCATGGGCAAGCTGGTAAGGGCTTGTGCCAGGAGAGAGTCCCAGGACTCACTGCCTAGGGCACGTGCCTACCCCAGTGAGTTCACTCCTTCCAAAGCCCTTCCCTGCAGCCCTGAGGAAGGCACCCCAGAACTGGCCTGCCAGTTTGGCTTCCTAATCATCAGAATGATAGAGCAGAGGAAGAGCCTTGTCAACCTAATAGGTAAATGCCCCATGTTGAAAAAGAGTGAGGGTCCTTAGTAGAGTAACCAACTTCTCCCAGGTTGGCACTTTCTCAGCTTTAGCACTGAAAGTCCCACCTCCTGGGACTGTTCAGGTTTTGAAAGTTAAATTCGTGCATCTCAGGAACCCACTCAGCCCCAGGCAAACCAGGGCTGTTGGCTGTCAGCTCAGTAGGTGTTTAGAGAGGACTAGAGCTAAGCCCCCACAAAAGTGGGGTGAGTAATAAATATCTGCACCACTTTAATGGAATCATGCTGCCCTAATCAAGAGACATTGGACAGTCCTGGCCCATTCTGAGCTGATCATACCATCTCAGGAGTATGGGAGTCAGTCCTGGTGCCACACATTGATCAAAAGCAACCTAGAGCATGCTTGAGGGTATTTTAAACTAGGATGGCCAAAGAATTATAGAACCAATTGTACAACAAGAACGTCTATTCTACGGAATAATTAGACAGGACTTTAACAGCTGTCTTCAAAAGAATTTAGCCCTGTCACACAGAAGAGTGATACTATTGTTTTTTGTGGCTCCAGGAAAAAGACTTAGGATCAGTGGACACCAAGCCTTAACAATCAGAGATAATGTCATCAAAGACCTGCCTCTAGGGTTAGCAAGTGCTCCTACCCACTCTCTCATCACAGTGTTCAAACAAAGGAGGAACCCTGCTTGCCAGGGGCATTGGAGAGGGTTCTGGATTTCTAGGGGGGACTGTGCCACTAAGTTCCCATCTAACACTGGGGTATAGTAAGTCCAGGCTCTTAGTTCATCTACCTACTCTGACTTGCAGTATCGCTTCCCCCAAAGCCCTGCCTCACCTGGTCCCCTTCTCCTTTTCCAATGGCAATTCCCACAAGCCAAGGCAAAGACCATGGAGGAGAATTCAGAAAAAGCGAACAGAATCAAGAACACTGAGCAGATGACTGTGGGTCAAACTCTTCAGATATACAAGGGCCTCTAGGCCTACCTCTGAGATCTGCTTTCCCATGCCCAGGCCTTTTATGATTTTAATATACCACAGTAACAAATTGTGGCGAGATAATGCATGGCAGTCCATTGCTATCTGGCAGATAATGAGGGTCTAGGATGCAAAGGAGGCTGCTGTGTGCTGCAGGAGGACACACGGGACTGGAAAGGCCAGGGCCAGGAGCTTGTTTTCCAGTGGAGTGTAACTAGCTTATTGCCACCTATAGCTTCCTCCTCCAGTGCCCCTGCCAGGGTTAAATTATAGAATTATAGGATGTCAGCACCTTAATGAGAGACAGGAGGGTGCCCCTGAAGAAACCTTATCCTTAGGGCCCTCGTGTGGTTTTCTCCGTCTTATCAGTGACATTGACCCCTTCTCTTTTGTATTCTCTCTCAGCCAAAGGGGTTCCGGCGTTACTACAGTTCCCCCTTGCTCATTCACGAGCAGTTTGGATGCATTAAAGAAGTTATGCCCATCGGTGAGTTGGGACATGGATGGGTTGAGCTGGGTTTCGAGTAGCACAATCAGCATGAGTGGCTGAAGTCCTCCCAGGGATGCAAAAAGTAGGGGTATCTTTGTGTATTTGATTAGTGGCTGTTTAGGTTATGATTATTTTGCTGGAGGAGACATATAAAATAGACAAAATTCTCCAGGAATTGTCATTGTTTCCTCAATGAAGCTTAAGGAACACCTAAGTCCCAAAAGCTATGAATCTGCTGTCCCAACCATCAGCAGCATGGCAGAGCGGAAAGGGCATGAAGCATGGCCCCCCACAGACTGGGTTCAAACCCAGCTTTCTCTTGACCAACGGTGTGTCTTTAAACAAGTTACTCAACCTGTCAGGCCCTAATAATGAGAACAGCAATCATTCCTTTTCCTACTGTTTTGTAAAAAAATAAATATAGATTATAGACCAAGGCTTAGTAGAAACTCAGCGAATATGTTCTTCTTTAATGAGGACCAAACAAAATGCCCTGTATTTATTGATATTTCTAGCTTGAATCTCTTCTTTAACAATATCTTTCCATTTACTTCAATTATTTTTTTCTCTCTCAAAAATTTCTACATCTATGTTTACCTTTTGGAGGGGAAAATTTTTAAACTAGAAATAGTTGTAAACTAGAAAGCTTTCAGTTTGAAATTCATAAAGCCTGGTGATGACAAATTCTTTCTAAAACATTTACCTCCTCCTGCACATCTTGTGTCTCGAGGCTTTGTACCTTGGTGGGCAGAGCCTCCCATTAGAGGAAATAATGCTGGTATCTGGGAAGAACCTTGAAATTGGAGTCCAGGAGATGGACAACAAAAGAGGAAAAGCAACCAATCAGGAAGAGTTTAGGAGCAGAGTCCTCCTTGGGGATGTTGGGTGCAGTGGAGGGACCTGGTGAATGGGAACACATTGAGGTCAGGGGCACATCTGTGAGGAAAGCTTGACCACAGAAAGCCCCCTCTTACCAGGGGCTGGGGTCTGCTGCCCAGAATCTACTTCTCGGGTGAACCCAGGACAGGCAGTAGGTGGTTGGCTGGGTTCTCTCAAATGAGCTTTCTCAGATGAGCTTTCTCTTCTGTTGCAGCCTGTGGCAATAAGGTAGACCCTGTCTACGAGACCCTCCGCTTCGGCACCTCTCTGGCCCAGAGAACAAAGAAGAGCAGCTCCGGCAGTGGCTCTGATTCACCTCACAGAACCTCTGTAATTGTCCTCTTCCCACCTTGGTTTGTCCCTGTTGGTCTTAGGCAGGGCCACCTCAGACACTGCAGCGTGAGGGATTCCACCTACATGCCTCATGAGGGTGGGGCTCTTGGAAGTCAAGCAGCCTCCAAGAGGAAACCCAAAGTACCTTGGGGTACTAAGTGTTAGCTGACACCCAGGGATCAGTTTACTTTTCTGCTTAAAGACCATCCTCTTGGCCTCATGCTCCTTGACTCTTCCCATGTGCCCCAATATTATAATAGGTAACATATTAATCAACACATAGAAATGTTTGGCTCAAACAATGGCTGTTTCCAGTTCTCTTTCCAGATACACCCCAGTTCAAAGACATAGCTATTTCTCACATTTTCCTAGCTTTTTCTCTCTAAGACAAGGTATACCTCTTGATTTCACATAAAAACTGCCCTCCCCAGAGGCACTTGTCCTGTGACTCAGTTTGGCCTCTCTCCATGGGACACTCACCCTCCCAGGCATCTCTCCTAAGCTTCATCTGATCTAAACTTAATGTTCCTTGCATCTCTATGACCTGTTATCATCATCTGTCTCTGGCTGTCCCAACCAGAATGTCTAGAAATACTCCAAGATGCCACAGAGCAGGGGTCCCTAACCTATGTTGAGTTATATAATTATCTCATTATGTATTACAATATAATAATAATAAAGTGCACAACAAATGTAATGTGCTTGAATTATCCCAAAACCATCCCCACCCCCTCCCTGGTCCATAGAAAAATTGTCTTCCATGACAATGGTCCCTTGTGTCACAAAGGTTGGGGACCACTGCCATAGAGTTTTGCAGCCCATGCTGTAAGTCACCATGCCTACTGCAAAGAGGCCAGGACCTTCCAGTTCACATGACCACTTAGGATAGCCTATACCCAGTTACCAGTTCCACTGTTGCAGCCCCTTTTGGACTAGAAGCTTCTGGGAAAGACACAGATGAGAATCCAAATGGTCTGTCTTATGGGGTCATCTCAATATCCAGTGATTATGGTGGCCTAAGGGAAGAAAGGCAGGACGTGCCGCCGGGAGGGGTTCTCAGGGACTGAGTTAAAATAGCTCCCTCACTGAGTACCGATTTATCCATGAGATAACCTGAGATTGTAGGTCGTTGAGTAGGAATATATTAATAGACCAGGTGGGTGAGTAGGTAGAAGTGGGCCCTCTGACTGATGCCACATGGTTATCCTAGAAGCCATCTTCACACTCACTGAAAGCCCTGTTCTGCCTGTATCCCACTGATTTTTAAGAGGGAAGAACCAAAAATAAATTTTTACTCTTTTTTCTTGTTGTACATAAAATTGATGTCAGTTAGTTCTTTCTTGCACTCAGCAAACATGAAGAGCCTACAGTTTACTAACACTGCAGACACACAAAAGAAGAGCAAGACATTGTTCCATACCCTTAGAATTCACGACTTATTTATAAAGACCAAAACAATAGAGAAGAAAGCTGATGGTGGTGGCAATGTCTAGCACATTTTAAAAATACACTTTTATGTCTTATACTATTTTATTGAGTGAGAACACAATATATATGTGTTAAGAATATTATAATAACTATGTCATATGAGTGCTGATGTACTTCATAATAAAGATTGAAAATGTTTAGCTTTAGTAGACATTGCCTCAAAGCAATGAGTGTATAACTTGTGACAGTCTAACATATCTGAAAGATGGATAGAAATGGTGCTAAATGTGACCAAAAAAAAAAAAATACACACAAATATATATGGGTGGGATTTCTATTATATACATAGGTTGGGTAATAATACTAATAATATACATAAAGTGCCCAGGGCCTAACAAAATTAACATTCAATAAGTAAAATTTATTGCTTCTTTGTTTTCATTAGGCATCTAGGCCCTAGCTGGGTTTTCTTTGAACCTGAGTTATTATGAAGTTAAACAAGGGTGTAATCCATTATCAAGGCAGACATGTTATCTGAGAAGAACATTTCCCAGCCACCACCCTTTAATAGGGCCTGTGCCTGGGCTCTGCTAGAAACCCCTGAATATCCAAGGGTTCTGCTCTGTTCTTCTCAGCCCATCTCCTTGTCTGAAATGTCCTCCAGTCAGTCCTTAAGTTGAGGTGCTCCCTGGGGTCTGCTTTTGCTTGGTCTTTTTGTTCTACATGCTCTTTCTGGTTGATCTGTTTCACATTCCTTTAGTCCAGCTACTGTCTCTAAGCTGATGACTCCCTTACATATTTCCTGTCCTAATCTCTTTCCCAACCACCAGACCAGTCCTACAGATATCTGAAGAATCTGTAGGATTTTGCAATCAGCATGTCCAAACTAAAATCATATTCCCTTGGTGATTAGGTCTTATGATTCAGAACTCAGAAAAATGCATCAAAAATGTCCTTCTTCTCTATCACCAATGCTAGAGGTTTGAAACTCATTATCTCTCACCCAGATTATTATAAAGGAATAACTGCACTGCTCTCTTCCTTTTGAATCTACCCTTAGTAATAAATACCTTTGTGCAACTTTCCTAATTAAAATCCTCTATGGACTCACTTATGCTAGAACGACAATGCCCAAACTCTTTGGCATGGCATATGAGGCCTGTCACTACCCTAAAATCCCACCTGCCCCTGAACTCCCCAAGTTCTGTGACATCTCTAGACCTTAGAACATGCTGCTCCTCCCAGCTGAAATTCTTTAAGAGCCACTTGAATTCTACACGAGCAATGAAGAGTCTACAGACTCCCCCAAGCATGGCCATTTGCTCCTCCCACAAGCCTTCCAGAATTCCTTTCTTGTAGGATACACACGATTGCATTGTAATGATCTACTTTTACATCTATTTCCTGAACTAGGTGCTGGGTGACTACAGTAGACAGCAGGGCCCCCCCATTCCTTATCCCTCTCTTTACACCAGGGCCTGACAGGACTCCTGGCACATAGTGACCACTCAAGAAATGGGCGAAGAATGAGGAAGAATTAGCAAGGGACTCTCGAAGACAGATCTCAGAATCCTCAGAGAGCCACCACACAGCACTTCAGTTCTCACTCCCTAAGCTCCGGGCGCAGTGCATCCTTCTCTGGATAGCTGTGTTCTGTCCAGGCACTCACACTTGGTCTCCACCTCTCTGCAGACAGCACTTCTCCGAGCTTCTGGGTCTGAGTGGGCGCCTCTTCCCTGGTCTCCCATAGCAACCAGTTCATCAATCCCTGATTTACATATTGCTTGGTAATTTTCACTTTTTTGCTTACTTTTTCTCTCACTTCTCCAGCCCCCTGCTCCCCTAGATGAAGCTGCTTAAATGAAAGGACTCTTTGTTCACATCCTTTGTATTTTCATTATCCATTACCTTACACAATTGATTCTCAAACATCACTGGGTATCCGAATCCCCCAGACAACTTTGTAACAATATAAAGACCCAGGTCCTGTCCTGCCTCAACCAGCCTGGACCTCTGTGAGTTTTATCAGCTCTCCAGGTGACTCGAATACCCACCACAATTTGAGAATCATTGATCTATCCTGTGCCAACTCATTATAGATTCTCACTAAATATTAATATGTAGTCAATGCATGAATACACAAATGAACGAACACCCTCCTCAAACTGTCTAAAATTCCAAAGGACCTAAAGCCGGCGGTGAGTTAAATTATTGGTTCTCAGAGTGTGGTCTCCGGATCAGCTGCATCAGCATCACCTGGGAAATTACTAGAAATGCAAATTCGGGTTCTCTTCTCAGATCTACAGAATCAGAAAATCTGATTTTGGGAGCCCAATAATCTTCATTTTATAAAACCCTCCAGGTGATTCTGATGCACATTAAAGTGTGAGTGACTGAGTTAAACGGAGGACTTAACGTTTGCTTTCCAGGAAATTGGCCTGTGGCAGCCCCTCCTCCTTCTCTCTCTCGTATTCACCCTGGCTGGCTCACACTTGCTCTTGTTCCCTTTCTGTGTGAACAGCTTTGAATCACACATTCACAGTGGCCACACCAGGCTGGGTCTGAAATTTGAAACAGAGACCTAAGAACACTAACCATCCCCCTAGTCCCACAATACCACATTACATCTCCTTTCTCAGGGGACTGAGGAGGGCCATGGCTGCCAATGAGTTGCTCCCTCAAAGCCACATAGAGCTGGCTCCCAGCCTGCAGCCATCTCTCTTTACACCTCAAGACTTTTGTAGGTCCCACCCAGCAATCCTGAAGAAAAGCACAAACAAAACTGGCCAGAGTAGAGAGACCTCTCTCCACTCTGACCTGCATTCTGAACAGGCCTTTCTCACATCTCCTACGAGAGACAACATATCCTCCTCCCACACCAGCACAAGCATCTCCCATGCTTGTAAAAGACCAGCCTTGGCAGAAGGGCACTTGGAAAGCCAGTCTAGACAGGCAAGAGCTGAGAGGAGGCTCCCCAGAGATGGCCCCAATCTAACCACATCAGCAGGTGGCCACTCCGGTGATTCTGAGCTTTGCTGAATTTATGACAAGGAGCGATCCTCAGAAACATTTCACAGTAGGCAATGAACATTTCAGCCTCCTCATTTTTGGCCGATGCTAAGGAGTAGCAGGACCACCAGAGGGACAATTGAAGGTGGTTCAGTTCACTTTCATCTCCAAAATAGCTTTGCTTCTAGTAACATCTGGACCCTACAGACTGGTTTTAGGGGCAGAAAACATAGTTTCGCGAATGTCAATATGATGTGCATTCATCACTGTCCAGTTATACTGGGGCTGGTTCCCTCAGTAAATATTTGTTGGAGTTTTGCTCTGTCAAGCATTGTTCTGAAAGCTGCAGAGAAACAAAGACAAATCAAATTGTATTGAAATATCTGTCACATCACTCTTTCCCAGAAGTCCAACTTGCCTCAATAGAAGAAAACAGAAACGATTGATTGGTACTTTAAAATGATTTTGCTTCCTTCCTGCGGGTCAGTGATAATGAACTTCAGCCTCTTGCCATTCTTCCAGTACTGTTATGTCCTAAGGCTAACGTATTCCTCGCATAGCAAAGCTTTGTCCCACAGATTTATATTCTTCTCGGGCTCTAGAGGCATTTGCTTTACATTGTTGAGAAGTCGCTGCCTAGCTGTTTCCAAATTGTTATGTTTTCTTTAATGGGCTTTCAATTGTTCTAAAATCTAAAAGGCTTGATGGCTTTGAGAAGACCAGAAGAAACCAAATTCAAACAACATTCTCAGAGTCCATTGGCTAGTTTATGAATAATCCTCAGTTTCATAAGATGAAATTGACGTAAATGAAATTCTCTGCAAAGCATCTCTTGTACAGAAATTGTGATCATGAACTTCAAGGGGCGCAGGGTACAAGTGACTTAGAGACCCCGTGACACTGACTCTTTTTCTCCTTTTTATATGTCATGAAAGTCAGAGTGGTTGAAAAAAATCTTAATGCTAAATTGTAACAAAAATCAGTCTCTGGAGGGTGGTGCTATAGTGCTCTCCAGGTGACTAGGATAGCTGGGGAAGGAAACTTGTCCATCCTCTGTTAAAAGATAAATTGTTTTTAAAATGTGACTTTCCTCAGAGGCCCCCTAAATTCCTCATTGGAAGAGCATGGAGCCAGGCAGACAGAAGCAAGGTCATCTGGCCCTTTTAAGGAGGTAATCAGTGGTCTGCTGCTAAATGGTTAAGTAGCAGCTTGCAGCTGGACCCTGACTTACAGCGTTTGCCTATTTCCATGGTATAAATACCCCTACCACAGTAACCAATTTCATGCTGTCAGTGTGATGGCCCTGAAGGCTCTCACCAGCCCGAGGAGCTGCCCAGCACACCACTGGAAGAAGTCTCATGCTTAAAAGCACACACTCTGGAGCCAACGCCCAGAATTCAGGACCCCAGCTCCACCACTTAATAGCTGTGGCACCTCAAGTAGAGTTACTTACTCTCTTTGGGCTTCAGATTCCTCTCTGAAAAATGGGTCTATCATAGAATTATTGTGTTGAACAAATGAGATGATACATATAAACTACTTAAAAACAGCATGTGGCAAATGATCAGGAACCATTACCTGTTTAGAGTGCTGTCATTATTATTGCTGTTGTTATTATTCTTGTTATGTCTGCAACCTAAGTGGAAGACTGATTGTGGCTTTTCTTATTGCAAAAAAAAGGCAGAGTAAGTATTTACAAAAGCAACATATTTTTTGCAGCAATGGAAACAGCATTTAACTCATACCTCAGTTGTGCAATCTGAATCAGTCGTGTATCTGCTTCTCAATAGTTAATACTTAAAACTCACCTACAGAAAGAGCTATAGTTTTACTTAAAATGTTAAGCAACAGGATATGGGCAGGAATTCTGATTTTTCTCTGTTTTCTGTTCCTGGGAAGAAGCCTAACTGTGGCCTGTGCACCTAGGCATTCACTCACTGCGTACCTGGCATGGCCAGCCTGAGCCTGCCAGACACCTGAAGAACAGTACAGTACCCACAAGAGGACACGGCCTCTCTGAAGTTAGCCAAACAGATGAGATAGTGATTGTTGGATTCTTAGGTGTCATACAAATGCCACCCTAGCTCTTTGGCTGACATCAAAATTTCTGTTCATTGACCCCTTGATATGACACTGCTCATCCCATGCTATTTCCTCCTTCCTCCAAGACTTCAGATCTCGTGGAGGTTCCTGAGGAAGCTGATGGGCCAGGAGGCGAGTACGACCTAAGGAAACGCAGCAACAGCGGTGAGTGAGGGGATTGGCCCAGCACAAATGTGAATCGCTTGAGTCAGGGGCAGGGGGCAGGTGAAGTCCATGTTCCATCCCCACTATTTCTCTGCTAGCTCAGGAATTCAGTCAGGGCAAGTGTTCGATATTCTGGAGGGAAACTGAGCATAGTTTCTGGTTGATTTCCGTGACTCAATATTTCCCTGAGTTCTGTCTCCTGAGTTCTCATGCCTTATGGACTTAGCTACATGAGGATTTAGGAGTCACTTTCAGACCTTTTTGTGAATGTATCATTTTCTCCAATGACCTAAATTAGAATAGCAACCATATCACAGAGATGCTACTTTATGGTACACCTGAGGTGCCTGACACCAGACGGCAGCAGGGCCAGAAAGGGGAGCATGGCTCCTTCCCTGGCAGAGACAACTAAAACCTTCAAAAACTGCACAATCCATTCAAACATTCTTTATTCATATCACTTAATCATCTAATGGCTTAAGCCTTTGTTTCAATAATTTCTAAAACATTTATTACCTGGTAAACACATACAATTGCTTGCCAACATTAAGAAAGAACCACCCTGTAACCCAGAGCATAAGGACACGTGAGAAGACCCTTAGGAATGCATCCTGCTGGCCCTTTTTGACATCAATAACTATTTCACCTTTACACATTTAGCAAAAAAAATATTTATGAAGCCTTTACTATCATCAGCAAAAGTGCATCCGTCACAGTCTAGCAAGGTGCAGGTCCTGACCTGCGTTGTTGACTAGGACTGAATGCATTCTCATGGCAGAAGTGATCCCTCCACGCTCCGATACACCTGCCTTTTCAGCCTGGGTGCAGAAGTTCTGTATTCAGTACTGCTTGTCACTGCATCAGCAGCAAGCAGCTGTCTTGCAACATATCACTTCCACTTCCTTCCCTCTGGGAATTCATTTATGGCTCTTCCCTCATTAGGACTATGCCGTGTGATTCCCACAGGCACCATGTGCTTAGCTACCCTGTGACTCTCCTCCCTAAATAAGCATCAGCTTTCACCGTACCACCACCGCACCTCCCCTTGCCCAGCCCACATGCACCTGCTAATGCTCCCTGTTAAGATAAGGATTCTTTGGCATCACATGGTGAAACTGTACTTTTAGATCAATGCAAATAATCATTGAGCACTTAGCAATGCCATTAAAGAGACACATTAGAAGATGTTTGCTTCAAGGAAAACTTCACAGCAGGGCAGCAACACGGCAGGGCTGTCCCAGCCAGGTCTGGCCGGCATTGCAGGACCAGCAACAGAATCTGAACAGCAGTCCCAGAGATGTTCTGCAACATCTTAGGCACTGATTCATCAGGGACTCTTATATAAATCAGTCTTGGATGTTAATTCTTCAAGTCTGGTAGGCTGCTCAGTCCTGAGTCTGACTTCCACCTTCATCCTTCCCCTGCCATTTCTCCTGCCACCATCCCTAATGGCCTTCTCATCACTAACTGCACTGGAAGCTTTTGGTCCATGTCCCATCCTAGCTCTGGAGACAGACTGCCAGACTTCACTTAGTGATTGTGTGGCCTTGAAGCAATGACATAACCTCTCTCAGCTTCAATCACCTCATCTCTGAAATGCAGATAATAATAACATCAAATCAGTAGGTTTGTTACGAGCTTTAGGTGAGATCGCAAATGTACACACTATCCATACATTAATGACACCCAAACTTCATCTCCAGCATTAGGCTTCTTTGCTGTCCCCAGATACCTATAGCCTACTGGACATTGCCCTCTGAATGTGGAATAGGAACCTTAAACATAATACACCAACTTTACTCTTGATCCGTTCACCCACCCATCCAAACCGGCCCTTCCCACAATTATCTCTGCTTGGTCAATAGGAACTCCATTCGACTGGTTGATTAGGCCAAAGTTTTTGGTGTCAGCCTCGACTCCCCCTGCCTCTCACCCTCATATCCAATCAGGGAAGAAATTCTATCTGCTGTTTATCAGAATTATGCCCAGCAGGTGCCTGCTGCTAACTCACTGCCTCAGCCATCTGGTCCAGCTCTGTTGACGCTGTTGCTCACCAATTCCTTTAGTAGCTAAGGACTCTGTTTATGCCCTGGGGATCTCTTCTTTCAAAAGGTGGTCCTGGTAGGATTTTATAATGTGAAGCGCTGTATTTAGGAATCATCAGTATGCAGCATGGTTGCTATTAGCAAAGCCATCATGAGCTCACAAAGAATCAGAGATGCAGGTAGAGCCTCATTACTCCAACTGTGACCCATCTGACCAGCTTCCTGGGCACCATGTGAAAGGCTGTTAGAAATGTAGAGTTTCAGGCTGCCTCCGACCTGATGAATCAGAGTCTGCATATGAATCTGTGGTTCATGTGGTCATATGGCCATTAACGTTTGGGAAGTGGGACTTGAGATTATTTAGTCCAATTCCTTTCCTCCAACACATACACACACACACACACACACACACACACACACACACTACAACACATGCCATGTAGATAAGGAAACTAAGTCACAGAGTAATACACTACACATAAAGACACAAAGTTGATTATTTTCCATCTCTTCTATGGCAAGGGGCATTTTCACAGCCTCATTCAAAGAGATCTGTTGAAAGAATCTAGCAAGCAATAAACTTCCAAAAAGCTTTGGCGATCTATTAGCAATTCGTTTGATCAGCAATAGCTTTCTCCACAATGCACCCTTAGAAGCCAGGGAGATTAATTATGCAGCAGTTTGCTTCAAAACATCTTCCTTTGATTGGTTTTCATCCCCTGTTCATGCAGTTTGAGAAACAACATAGAGAAAACACCCGACTTATGTGGTTCAAGTTCCCACTGGTGTTCTCAATCATGGCAAGGAGGGTGTTGGCTTTTCAGAATCAGTGTTTAGGAGGCCAGTCTCAACCAGTTCTGCATGACATGTTTCATTTATGTCCTAAGAATAAATGCAGTCCACACAGGTGTTATTTCTTCTACCCAGACATTATGTCAAATTCCTCGAGGAATATTTCCAAAGCCACCTTAGAAGAAGGTACAATTTATTTCTCTACTGCTAAGAGTTCAGTCTCTACTTTTTCTCTTATAAATGATCTTGGGCAGGTCTGGTTGTTGTTTTCAACACTATTCCTGGATCCATCATAAATACAATTGGGGAAAATTGTTGACCTTCACCTTTGGCTTAACTGCTAGAAACTTCACTCATAACAAAGTAATGAGCAAAGGGAGAAGTAAAATTCTGGGCTTCCCATTTCAGCTTGAAATGCCATAGAACAACATCACTGGCTGCTTTTAATAATTGCATTTCAGAATGACTGTATGTGATCATAATTTTCCTGGAAGAGAAACAGAGAGAACAGGATACAAGCAATACAAATTCCTAGAAATTGTCTTCAAAAAGGACTGGGATAGTCATGTCTACTTGAGGATATTACAAAATCTGGTATTACCTCACTTTGCACCAAAGAAATTATGTCCAGAAAGGAAAAAAGGCAATCTCCGATTTAGAAAGTTCATCCTTACATGTAGAATGCACTGATTCTGTATCTCAAATTTTAAGGTCACAAAAAAGGTCACAAATTTTAAGGTCACAAAAAAGAGCAGATTTTTTTAATGGCTAAGTTGGCAGATGTCCCTGGATTTTGGACCCCTCCAGTGGACAATTTCTAAATTACAGATGCAAGTATTTATGGTATGTTTCTACAACACACATTTTGTATCTAGACCAGGTAAAGATCTCTTTGAAAGCATAAAATATTCCCTTTCTAGCAATGTGGAGAGCTGGATGTTCAGAGAAATTTTTTTTTAAATTCCTAGCTAATGCATGGCTGAGCTGGCAGCAAAATAAGTAAAGTCCTTGGAGTATAGAAATGACAATAAAACATGAATCCAGAGACACAAGCAGGTAAAGGCTAATGTTTCCTCTGCATCTCCCTGGGCTTCAGCTTGGGCAATAATAGACCCAAGGTATGAATACTAGAGGACAAAACCTAGGGAGTTGGCAGGGTACAAGGTTACATGAGAGGCCCTTTGGAAAAATGCTAATACCACAAAAGGCATCCTTAGTATCACTGCAAAAAGACAATGCCCTGCAGAGAAATATGCTATATCAGCCTTAATTTAGGTAGAAAAGAAAAGAAACAAGGAGAATGGGGAGAAGAGAAAGAGAGACAGACAGAGGGAGGGAGGGGAAGAAAATAAAGTCTTATCACTTCGGTTTACAGCCTGAATTCATGCTACTTGTATGGGCAAAGTAAAACAATATGAAATTTTAGTTTAATTTAAAGTTGCCAGGTATGATAAGATCACCAGGCATTAGGCAGAAGAAAATGTAAAGCCACTCTGGAGGAAGAGAATTTTAATCCAGATCTTAAAAACTTCCCACAAATGAACTTTCAAAGAACATGAACTAACAATCAAACTTCACCAAACACATGAGAAAATGAGCCATCATGAGTAGGAGCTAGCAGAAACAACCAATTTTATGAGCAGACTCCCAGAGACTGTATATTTTGGAATTATCAAACAAAGAAATATATAACTATATAGTTGTATATATTTAAAATATAAAAAATGGACTAGAAAATATAACAAAAGAATAAGAAACTATCAAAAGTAAATAGGCAAATTTGAAGAAAAAACAATTAGAACTTCTAGAATTTTTTTAAAAAGTAGAAATTTGACTTATGGGTTTAATAGCATATTAGACATAACTGAAGAGATAATTAGTTTCCTAAAATATAGAGCCAAAGAAATTGCAGAGAATAGCCAGGGAGACAAAGCAGCGGAATTCATGATAGTAAAAGAGACACGGAAAGTACGTGAGAAAGTCTAACATGCATCTAATTGACATTTTAGAAGAACATAAAGAGAAAATCAAGAGAGATAATATTCAAGAAGATACTGGCTGAGAATTTTCCAGAACTGATTAAAGATACCATTTCTCAAATTTAGAAATCTATACCTAGACACATCTTAGGGACTGCAGAATTTCAAAGACAAAAGAAAATATTTTTTAAGTAAAATGATTAAAGGCAGTGATTTATTATTTTAAAATATAAGAATATCAATAATGTTTTGATAGAACATAAATATTTCATTTTTACAATACACACTGTTCTTATTTTTCATTTTTGACTTCAGGTGCACAACATTAAATTAATCACCAATTTTTTTTATTTCAGCATATTATGGGGGTACAAATGTTTAGGTTACATCTGTTGCCTTTCCCCTTCTTCCCCCCTGGAGTCAGAGTTTCAAGCGTGTCCATCCCCTAGATGGTGCACATCATACTCATTATGTATGTATATACCCGTCCCCACTTCCCCGCTCCCACCTGCCCGTCACCCAATAAATGTTATTCCTATATGAAACAAAGGTGATATGGCACCTCTTATATTTTTCTGGATAGAACTGGAACCCATTCTACTAAGAGAAGTATCCCAAGAATGGAAAAATAAGCACCACATGTACTCACCAGCAAATTGGTATTAACTGATCAACACCTAAGTGGACATATAGGAATAACATTTAAAATATATATATATATTACATGCATTAAAAGACAAATTATCTGGAGAGGAATGAAAATTAGACTGACAGTTACTTCTTATAAATTACAATAGAAGATAAATAAGAGTAGAATGATAACTTCTTTATGCTAAAAGAAAAGTGACTCTTAACCTAGAATTGTAAATGAAGCAAAACTATCTTTCGGGAATATATTTTCAGACAAAAATTGTATCTACAGGGCAATTGAGAAGGACCTATTCTAAAAAATTGTAAAAAGATGTACTTCAAACAGGAAAATGTGAACTTAACAGAAAGATTGCTAAGCAAGAAGAAATAAAGAACAAAGAAAGTAGTAAACATCTGGTTAAATCTAAGTAAACACTGGCTACATAAAAAAATAATAATATTTTTTAAAAGTTGTTAATGAAATATTAAAATACTGATATGTAAGTGGGAAATGGGCATTTGAAGATTCTTGTATTGTTTGAAAGGAGATTAAATATATTATTTCACTTTAGATTTAGTTAAAATATGCTTCATAAAATGCCTAGGACAACTACAGAAAAAAATAAAAAATAGATTAAGCCTTTCAAATCAGAAAGGGAACAAAATTAAATGATAATATCCTGAAATAAAAAATAAATAAATAAATAAATAAAGCTGATTAATTCAAAATAAAAAAGAGAAGGTGGGGAATAGTAGAAAAAGCATGTAAAATTTGGGACAAATAGAAAGTATAAAATAAAATGCTAGGAAGGAATCCCAACTTATCAGTAAACAAAATCAATGTAAACCAGTTAACACTAGATAAAAGATACAGTTAGTCAGACTGGATTTAAAAAATGATCTATATGCTATTTATAAATATCTAAAACATAAGGATATAGAAAGTTGACAAGTAAAGGACTTATTTTTTAAAGTTACCCCAAGGGGAAAAAAGGAAAACATAGGCAAAATAAAGAATTTTTCAGATGTAGAAACAAAAGGAAAACCACAGGCAAATATTAAGCAAAAGAAAAATCATTTGACCATATTAATATGCAAAGAATGAACTTTCAGACCAAAAACACATTACTAGAGATAAAAGGCATCATTACATGGTCACGTCCACTTCATCAGAAGATATAAATTATAAATTTGCATATATCCAATACATAGCCTGAAAAATGATAAAAACTCAAGGAGAAATTGACCAAATTATTAGGAAAATTGTCATGCCCCTTCATTGTGAGAGATTGTAAAATGCCTTTGTCATTGGCAAGTCAGATAGACAAAAGGGTTCAATATAGATGCAGAGGATTTGATAATACATTTGACTATCCTAATCTAGTTGACTAAAAAGGACACTATATCTAACAAGTGAAGGATTCACATTTTTGAGAACACATGGAACAATTTAAAACATTGATCACCTAGCTATCTTTCTGACCACAGGGCAAATAAGATAGAAACCAATAGTCAAAAGATAACTAGGAAAACCAATAATTTGGGAAATTAAAACACTTTTTAAAAGCTCATGTGTTAAAAAGAATTCATAATGAAGATTGGAATATATCTAAATACTAAGTAATAATAAAACAACACATATCAAAACTTGTCAGAGGCCGGGCGCTGTGGCTCACGCCTGTAATCCTAGCTCTTGGGAGGCCGAGGCGGGCGGATTGCTCAAGGTCAGGAGTTCAAAACCAGCCTGAGCAAGAGCGAGACCCCGTCTCTACTATAAATAGAAAGAAATTAATTGGCCAACTGATATATATACAAAAAATTAGCCGGGCATGGTGGCGCATGCCTGTAGTCCCAGCTACCCGGGAGGCTGAGGCAGAAGGATCACTCGAGCCCAGGAGTTTGAGGTTGCTGTGAGCTAGGCTGACGCCACGGCACTCACTCTAGCCTGGGCAACAAAGCGAGACTCTGTCTCAAAAAAAAAAAAAAAAAAAAAAAAAAAAACTTGTCAGAAAGGTCTACAGATGCAATTAGACCATTTAGCTTTAAAATGATACTATTAAAAATAAGTCTGAAAAGTAATAATTTAAGCACCACACTTAAGAAGTCAGAAAATAGAATAAACCCAAAAGAAAGCAAAGAAAGGCAATAATAAATATAAGAGCAGACATTATTAAATTACAAAGGTAAATCAATAAATTTTGAATGAATTTTTAAATAAAATTTACAATCTCTAAGAGACTTTTTAAGATAAAGGAGAAAGATAAAACAAAAAATAATACAAAAAGAGGAACAGAACAAAAATTGAAAAGAAAATAAAAGAATTTAATAACCGACTTCATGCCAATAAATTTTTAAACTTTTTTAAATGGGCAGATATCAAGAAAGATATCTTTTTTGCTCAGAACCCTTACAGAATCTGAATCAATATTCTAAATTTTGCACAAAGAAAATACCAGTCCTGAACAACTTTATAAGTAAATTCTACCAAACATTTAAGAAATAGAAAATTTCCAGATTACATAAGCTCTTTCAGAGAAACCACAAGTAGCAAGGAGGAAGGGCAGCAACATTCTCTACCTTGGTTTATGAGGCTAGTATAATACTGACTTCAAAACCAAACAAGGACAGTGTGAGAGAGGAAAATCACTGGCCAGTCTCTCTTTTGAATATATTAATAGATACAGAAGCCTAAAATGAAATCTTAGTAAACTGAATCCACAATGCATTTTAAAAGGTATTTTAAAAAGGTATTGCATAATTACCAAATTGAGCTTGTTCCAAGCACACAAATTTGGGTCAATGTCAGATGATCCAGTAATGTAACTTGCTGCATTACAGGTTAAAAAAAGACAAACCAAATAATCATCTCACTAAAAAACAGTGTTAGACATAGGCCTTACAGATCTGCAAAGTAAAAAACATAGACAACATATGAGAAAGGAAAAGAAGAAACTTATTTGGGGATGTGGTAAAAGCTATAGATTCATTTTGATTCTGTAACTTTAGAAAATATGCCCTGTGTAATGGACATATTCTTTGAATACTTGTCATGGGTGAAATAAACAACTAAATAATTTTAATAAAAGAACTTAAAGCACCAAAAATAAAATATATATGATATCTTTTTTTTTTTTTTTTTTTTGAGACAGAGTCTCACTTTGTTGCCCAGGCTAGAGTGAGTGCCGTGGCGTCAGCCTGGCTCACAGCAACCTCAATCTCCGGGGCTCAGCGATCCTACTGCCTCAGCCTCCCGAGTAGCTGGGACTACAGGCATGCGCCACCATGCCCGGCTAATTTTTTGTATATATATTTTTAGTTGGTCAATTAATTTATTTCTATTTTTGGTAGAGACGGGGTCTCGCTCAGGCTGGTTTCGAACTCCTGACCTTGAGCAATCCGCCCGCCTCGGCCTCCCAAAGTGCTAGGATTACAGGCGTGAGCCACCGTGCCTGGCCTTGATGTATCTTTATTAAAATAATTACCTTCCTTTTCTCATTTTCCCTTAAATCAAAGTCTTAGAAATGGCCAGAAGGAATAGGTTTTAAAATCATTTTTGCAACCTTCCATACAACCATACGTCTGAAAACACATTTCAGGTCACTTCAAATAATTTTCAGCATAGTTTACAAAAATGGTACCCATTTTGAACCAGCTGTCCAAATGGATATTCAATAAAAAGCTAAAATACTGTGAAATTATTAATACAAAATTGTAAAATCTATCTAAACTGAATGTTGCATATGTACTTTATATATCCCTCCTTTTTCATCCCAAATCAAGAATTTTCTAGGAAGACTCTTTTTGCATGTTTCCATCACATGTTTAATATTCTTTTCAAGTATCCAGTTCTATACTTATGGAATCAAGTGTTTACACCAGGGTTTCAAATAATCACACAGCATCGGAAAACAATTTTGCTAATCTCTACTCTTTTTACACTGGTAAACATCAAGTTGAGTGGCCAAATATTGAAGCAGACAAGGCCCATATTCCAGACCCTTCATTTTCCAGTTATTCACAAACTAGAGCTCCAACAACAACTGCATATTGTCTTCCTCCAGATAATGAAACTGCATCCATAAACTCTGGAACTATAAACTGAGAATGGATATTTTAATAAGCACCAGTACACTTATAAGGGCTCTCATTCTGAAGCATGTTTCTGCATCACAGTTGTTGAGTCTATTTTTAAGAACGGTGGAGAGTCTCACTGCACTAATGAAGTAGGTTATAGAGCTTTCTGTGGTGTTTCCCTCCTTCTACTGATATTTCCTTGATAATCTGAAGGGAAATCAAAGGGAAGAATAAAGCAGCAATGTGTTATTTTAAAATGTCAAGTCATCTAAATGGTAGATTAATTTAGACACCACAGCTTTGAACCATTTTCCACATTTTTATTTAAGGAAGATGCATGCGATAAGAAAGATAAGGCTGTAATGTTAGTCACTGGGGTGGGTTAGGCAGATCAAACTAGCTACGGCAGAGGCTTCAGTGTCCATCAGGGACCTTGCAAAGCCATGTATGAGGACAGTTAAAACTCCTCCCCATTCCGAGAAGGCTTATTCTATATCGAAGGCCACAGATTAGCTGCTTAAATACAAAAGAAAGAGATTTATATATTCCAAGAATAAACTGAAAGAAAAAACAAAATAATAGCCCCAATGCATTAACAGTAGAAGTCAAGGAAATATTTTGAAGTTTAAAACTAAACTTTAATCTGCGAAATAGAATATAGGTGTCATCAAGAAACAAGAATCCAGATATTGAACATATCATAGATTAAAGAATCTGATATTTAGAAAAGGCAGTTCAAATACAACTAAATTGGACTATACCTTGCCCACCATCCCATTAGTTTGGTACATTCAACAAAGATGAATGGCATGGTTTTCTGCTCCTGAGAAGAATACTGCCGAATGAGACCAAATTTTGAACACAAAATTGCCAGTAATGCAAGGGAATAAGTGCCAGCCAGGCATGTACGAAGGATGTGGGAGTGGAGGGAAGGTGGTATAGAATGCGGTGTGGGGAGGTAGGGAAAGGGTCACCTAGAAGAGGACTTGCAAGCCTGGTCACTAAGGATGAGGAAAAAGGCAATGAGTAGCCAGGTAGAAGTTACAGAACATGGATTAAATAAAGCCATCTTTCAAGCACATTTCCAAAAAATAGTGACTGGATTCATAAAGCATCTGCTTTCTCTTGTCTCCTTCAGTGTTTACGTATCCAGAGAATGGCACTGATGATTTCAGAGACCAAGCAAAGAACATAAACCACCAGGTATTTATGGATGTCACAGAAGACGACTCAGAAGGAGTCCTTAGACTGAACTGCAGGTCACCACCCAAGTGGGTCATGAAATCAGTCTAGTGGGTCCCAGACCAGCATTTCTAGAGAATAGAATAGAATAATGGAGCATAATATACCACAACATAGATATCACGGAATAAACAGAAATATCACAGTGCATAAAAGATAAAAAGGATAAGTATTGTATTGTGCACCTTTTGTTTCTGCATACAAATGATATGCAAGTAGATATGTACTATTAATGTGTAAATTATAGAATTATATAATATATTATGACTATATTTCATAGTAAGTATATACTTTATGTTCATATATATGTATAATTAGAATAGAATAGGATGAAATAAAATAATATAAGCTACCTGACCATTGAATAGCAGAGTGAATCATAGGTTAAAAGGATACTTATAGTTGTGTGCAACTTTTGTTTAACTTTTCTATACATAAATAGCATATATTTATTGTATTATTATATATTTATATATTATGCAATTATATATTACATGATATAGAATTTTAACTTATTTATTATAAAGTATAAATCCTTTATTTGGTTAGTAATCATTGCTAATATTTATATTATACTCACAAAAATCTTTTATAGTCTGTAAATTAGGGACAACAATAGAATCTACCCAACAAAGTTGCTGTGAAATTCAAGGATGCTAATACATGTAATATAATGTCTGGTACACAGTAAACTGTCAAAAACGGTAGCTTTTATTATCACCACTGTAAGATTTCATAGCCAGTAGATATAACTAAATCAGTCTGATGTAAAGTCTATGCTTTTTCCTTAACATAAATGAACTATTAATAATTGCCAGATGAATACATCTGGTTCCCTTTTATATGCTAGGTACTGACATTTATTGATAAACATCAGTAAAAAAGATTAATTGATAAAAAGCTAATTTTAGAAAGTGAGAGTTGTTTATAGCTATTCATGTGTCCCTATCTCTTTAGGGAAAATATTTCCATTCCTAGGGTCAAACTTGTATTAATTTTCATGAACAATGACATCAAAGAAAATATATGTGAAGAAACTTACAGTATTTCTGAAAATGAGCTCCAAATAATTGTTTTTGAATGGTTTGTAGTAAAATCAAACTAAGTTGAGAAATTAAAAATAAACCTAAGTTTGAAAGGAAATCTTTAATAATAGATATTTTAACACTTAAGAAGCATTTCCCATTTTCTTTATTTTTTCAAGTTCTTCCTCCTTCCTTTTCTCATTTTTTAAAAATTTTTTTTTTAGGGACCTCTTTCCAAAGACCCATTACAGATGAACACCTACGTTGCCTTGTACAAATTTGTACCACAGGAGAATGAAGATTTGGAAATGAGGTAAAAACATTAAAAGGATGAAAAACTATTTAAAGTCAATATTTTTCCATGTGAAAAAATTCCATTTGTGCCCCTCCTAATGCTTTAGAGCAATGATTCTCAAAGTTTAGCATACATCCAATGACCTGCAGGGCTGGTTGACACACAGATTTCTGGGCCCCATCCCCAGTGTTTCTCATTCAGCTGGTCTGGGGCAGGGCCTGAGAGTCCACAGTTCTGATGAGTTCGCAGAGGTGCTTTGGGCAGTACTATTTTAGTACTAAAACCTGATCAACGGAGCTGCCAATGGGAGTTTTCAAGAAGGTTAACCATCAAATGCACATGGGGTCCACTAGGGAACCAAAAAATGTATTTAATCCTCAAGTTAACATTGATGGAAGAATCAAACTAAAACTATCAAGGCCATCTAGGAACCATCCACTCCATAGTAATTGAAAACACTGGGGAGCATAAGGGGAATTTTGTGACAAAATCTGAACCTTTCTCTTGACCACAGCTTGAAGTTCCTCAGGTTTCATGGGCAAGCTGGAATCAAGCCTGGGTTCACATCCTACTTATTGTGTGACCTTTAACAATTTATAAACATCTCTCTACTCTGATTTTCTTACTCATAAAAGAGTAATAATGACCTCTTCCCCTTGAAGAGGGGAAGTATTTGTGAGGCTGAAAAGAAGATGCACATAAAGCACATAGGTCATCATAAACGCTCAATAGTGGGTAGTTATTATAATTTTTATGATGGGATGTTCACCGGCCTATCCCAAAGAAAAGGCTTTTCTACTTTCCTCCATTCATGACCCCAAAATGTGACCAATCTCAAGAAAAGGCTCCATATTTTTCCGTCCTAGAGCAGGATAGAAGAGGCTGCTTTTCCAGTCAAATAGGCCCTTGGAGATTGGCTCTTTCCTCTTCTGAAAAGAAAGGAGAGATAAATTAGCACTGAAAAATGGTTTAATTGCCACAGCACTGGGGAAATAGCCTCCATTTGGAGGAAGGCCTTGCCTTTCCACCCAGGAGCTATTAAATGCCTGAGCTTTTCCACATCTTCAAGCTTCCCAGTCATGGTTCCTGCCTCAGTGAAATCAGCCTCCTCCTCTTCCACTTCCCCAAACCCCCTAGAAAAGGAGAGCATCATGGAATGGTTCCAGTTCAACCCTGTTTCCCGGGTTCCATATGCCACCGGGATCAACCCCAGCAGCCCCACCACCCCTCACACTGGGTCTGGGATCCAGTGAGACGTCATGGCAGATTTATTTAACCTGCTGGAGTCTGGCAACTCTCCCTGGTTCACACCCCAAGGTCAGCTTGTTTCAGTCTTAGTCTGAGATCTGCTGCCTTGGGTCTCACTTGGGTCTGAGTCTTGGGTCTTTCCAGGGCAGAGTTCAGGGCTTGATTCTGGCTCCTTAGTTTTGCTCAGACAGTTAAGCTCTTGTGCATCTGAGCTTTCTCCATGGTTGAGTAAAATTGTCCTGCTGAACTCACTGGCTGGAGCTGTGACCATTTCCTGAACAGTTCTGGTATTATTGGTGCACGAGGAGGAGATGGTATTTACCAAGTGAAGCCCTGTTCTGTTAGATATATGACTTCCCATGAGTCAGGGAAGAGCCTGCCTAGGATTCATTGCTAGGATGGTGCCATACCTTCAGCTGACGGTCCACAGCTAATTAACTACCTGCTGATGGACACAAGGATGATATATATTTACTCTGCAGTAAGTATAGTATATTGGGTCCTTTTTGAGAGTGTCACTTGGGTATCTAAAATTGAAGATTTAACAACTTCCTATTGCATGGGTCCCACAGTAGAAGATTATTCTGAAGTCAGCAAATTTAAAAAAGAAAAAAGCAGTTGCCGAGAAATACAGAATGTTACTGGGATACCGAAGATTGATGTTTAACTGCCTGGTGGTCGTCGTAACTTTGTGTGGTTATTTTAGTTGGTTGCAGGCCATTAAAAGTCAAGTTGTCTGGTCACGTTTACACGTCTGCTTTGAGGCAAATAGGACTATTCATTCCCAGGAGTGAAATGTCTGTATCACATAGACTGCAAGATTGGAGTGATAAATCGCTCTTTTTTGTCCCAGGAGATTGTAGGTTCCCATTTTAAAAGTCAGGCGCATAATTTAGAATGTGTAAAGCAATCCTTTGAGGATTTGGTATCATTTCTTGAATGAACTGGGGCTTTGTGAATTATCTTTTTCTCCTCAAACCATAAGGCAAAAAAAAATTCCTTTTAATAAAATACGATTTTAAGCACCTGCATTCTGATCCAGAGGGGAAGCACACTGGGTATGGTCCTCAGGAAAGAAAACAAATGAAATGAGAGGACAGGGAGTGTTAGGAGTGTGACCTTGAGGGCAAAGAAGACCCAACAAGCAAAGCCAATGGTCGTAAATCAGAGCAGATGGAGCATCGCTTCAGCAAGCATTCACTATCTATCTGCTCAATAATAGGGAAAGCTTTTTCTGCCAGAGGCTAATGATCCAGACTTCTCACCAAACATCAAGATTCACCTGCCCACCTGCTACTCCCAGCAGTGGGTGGAGCACAGCAGCTCTACTCTCCTCCCACAAACCTGCCTCTTAGAGTAAATGATGTCACCCTCTGCCCAGGCCTCAAGCCAGCCAGGGAGGCCTCCTTCTACCTTCTGCCCAAAACGCATTTGAGTAGGAATTTGCCTAAAATCTACTGCATCCACCCCCACCTTCATCTCTTGCCTGGATTGTTGTAGAAGACCCTACCTGGTCTCTGTGTTCCAGTCTTGCCCCCAATTCCTATCCATTATGGGTGGGGAGTATGCTATGGTAACTCTGCAGTGTTCTGGGTTTCATCTGAACTTTGGAGTCAGAATGGATTCATTTCCCTGCTCGTATACTTTCTAACAATAGGGTCTATTGCCTAACTTTCTGTTTTCTCATCTTGAAAATATGAATTATAAGGTCTGCTCTTATAGGATGGACATGATTAGATAACAATATCCCATGCACCACAGGAACTTAATAATGTTACTTCCCATCATTTTTTTTTCATACTCCAGAAGTAAATAGGAGATGCTTCCTTTTCAGAATTAAGAAATGAGGTGGGGAGAAAAGAGAGATTGAGAGAAAATATCAGCACAGAGTCACTGAATGTTTAAGAATAAAAAATGTCGCCATCCTTGTCCTGGGTTTAAGTCCTAGACAAGCCATTTTCCAGCTATGTGACCCCCCATAATTCCTGGAAAAGTTACCCAAGCCATTTGAGCCTCTGTCCTGGCTTGTAAAGTAGACAATCATTGTGCCTAACTTAAGTCTGCTCAAAATTCTCCAATAGCTTTCCATTGCCCTTGGGTACCATCCAGAACATTTGCTGGGGGTTCCAAGACCCACACAGTCTCATCCCTGGTGGCCTCTCTGATCCATCCACACTGGCCTGCACTCTGCCCCATTCTCCTGTCCACCACCACTGCCACATCCAACATACACACGTACACACACACTTACGCTCATCCAGTTGACTATTATTCATCTACTAGATCTCAGCTCAGATTTCATTTCCTTGGTGCAGCCTTTCCTGTTACCACCTGTCTGGGTTAGATTTCCCTGTTACATACTTTCATGATACCATATTTCCTTTGTTCAAAATATTTATCTCAATTTGTATTTATATATTTCTAGACTTATTTGGTTAATCTCTCTCTCCTGTAAACTCCATGAGAACAACTCTGTAATTATTAACCTTTATATGTCTAGAGCATGAGTCGGTCCTTGAAACATAGTAGATGCATAGTGGACAATAAATATTTGATAAATGAATGAGTATTGTGGAGATTAAACGAATTAATGCTGTTCCTGGCATGTACAATTAGTGAGCAAATCGAGTCTATGATAAAATAATGGAAAGTGGCCAGGCACAGGAGCTCACACCTATAACCCTAGCGCTTTGGGAGGTCAAAGGAGGATTGCTTGAGATCAGGAAGTTGAGACCAGCCTGAGCAATAATGAGACTCCATCTCTACAAAACATAGAAAAATTAGCTAAGTGTGGTGGTGTGCACTATAGTCCCAGGTACTCAGGAGGCTGAGAAAGGAGGATCACTTGAGCCCAGGAGTTTGAGGTTGCAGCGAGCTATGATGACGCCACTGCTCTCCAGCCCAAGCAACTGAATGAGACCCTGTCTCAAAAAAAAAAGGGGGGGGGGGAAGGACTATAAATGAGGAAGCAAACCAAGCTGAGGGGGATTAGTCAGGACCTGTTTCCTGGAGGAGATGGGCCTTGAGCCCATGATGCATATTATTTGTGAAGAGAAGTTGTAGAAGGGGAGACCAAAAGTAGTTGTGGTCCCACTTGCAAGTAATAAAGGGTTAAGCAACATGGAGGAAGCTCTGCTAGTCTTTACTGAAGCTCTCACAGCTGGGGGAAGGAGGAACCTCAGACAGGTGGAGCCGGTTGCTGGTTGCTGTCACTTATTCATAGGGCTGTGACCACCCTTCTTGGAAGTGCTGTGGTCCTATCGTTAGTCTACAAACCCTACCTGCATAAAGGCAGACACCTCACACAGTCTGCTTTGCTACGGTTTCAGTACAAAACGAACCTCTTTGTAGATTCATTTGTTGTTGTCCATCCACACCTCTGGAGTTGATGCAGACCATGAAAATTTTCTCCCTTTCTACCATCATGGACAGAGAGTAGGAGAGAGAAAGTGACAGGGCAGGAAAGAGCAATATTTGAGAGTCAGATAGGCCTGGGTCTAGTTTCCAACTCTGACACTACCTGCGTCAATTTGAGCAAACTGTTTAATTTCTTGGAGCCTCAGTTTACTCCTTACTAGGGAGATTGAATATTAAATGAGACAATACAAATAAAATGTGAGACTTCATGCCCAGTACAAAGTGAGGCACACAGTATGTTTTAGATACGTTCTCTTCATAATTTGCATTTTTTCACAATATGTTTTGTCTCCTAGTCTTCCGAACAACACTACCCTAGGGATATCTTAGACAAAACACAGTTAAAGGCTCTCTCTGGCCTTTGGGGACACCCAATGAGATTTTGTCTAACTGAGCCAGCAAAAAGGGGCTGTGATATCCAATACTTACCTCCAGAATAGGTTTTGCAATTGCTGATATGACATGCTATAGGTATGGAATTTTACCACTGACACCCAAGACGCAATGCTATCATGCATGGGGTCTCCAGACCATTGCTGAAGATGTGAGTTCTGATAACATTAAAAAGCCACCCGGGTTCTACAATAACAGGCTTATATAGTATAATAGAGAATCTTCCTTAATCAAGAGGCTTTGGCAATTTCTGCCAATAGCCTTTAGTATCAAATTTTTTGAAGAGCCCTGGAAATCACACCTTATGGACTGCCAGCTTAATTCATGAGCAAAGCTCTTTAAAATGTTACTTGAAAAACAAACGGGAGAACCCCATTATAGTAGTGAAAACCGCGTTACAATCAGTACTGGTGTCATTATCATTATATACTGCTCTGTGAATTCACATAGACCTTGCGTCACATCATCCTTCTGGCCAAGTGGATGTGTAAGTGTGTGAGATACATTTACATGTGCACATACACTCCCACACACACTCAGAGTCATAGTCAGATACACACGAATTCACTCACACACAACCACACACTCCTACACATATATGCACATCCATACACTTAGCACACTCCAGTACACATTCACACACACACAAGCACACACATGTCCAAAGCTTGATAACCCATGCTTAGTTTTTTTATGAAGAGTAAATCCCGCTTTCAACAGTTCCACTGTAGCCAGTCCCATTATCCTCATTGTTTTGGGGCTCAAAATTCTTCAAAACAGAGTCTTGGCATCCTCACTTATTATTCAAGCCAAGACACCTTTTTTAAAGCAATAAGAATAACCTTTATGGCTTGGTTGAGTTGATATTTTATGTAAATAATCACCAGATGTAAATAACTGTAAGTAAACACAAACCCCTAAAACATCACAGGAACTCTGAAATAAAGGATCAAGAGTAAATAAAAGACTTAAATGTTTAAATGCCTATTTAGTGACCATGTAATGCCTATCCCAAAGACTTCTTTTTGACATCCCACAGCTAATTCATTTTCATTTTTATTAGTTCTCCTCAAACAGATTTATATGGTAATGGCCCTTTTTCATAAGGGTGGAAAAAAAGAGAAGGGAAAGAAAAAAGGACTTATAAGCCAAGAAAAGAAGAAAGGGAATGTTTTTTTCAATATTATTAAATTCTAAAAGAGACACATATTAGTTACCACTTCAGTGTACGTCAAAATACCTACATTCAAGGGGCTTCCAAGAAAAACATTCTTTTGTAACCCCAAATATAAATTTAGATTCATGAATTGCTTCACTGTCCGAAGCAGCGAGTCTCAGATTTTCCATGGGCAAGTCTGAATGAAAGCAGGCAACCATTTTTCTCATTAGCTAGCATTTATTTGAAAGAACCTCTGGAGATGGGATGGCCTGCATTCATCTCTTTCAGATGTTGTCAAAGCACTACTTGAAATCTAGTTCAAAATGGTTTTAACCCTTGCGTGGCTGTTTCCAGGATTTGCCTCATCTAGTCTCATCACATGGTGATGAAGCATTTGCTCTCTGCTGGGAGAACTATTCACAGGCCCTGTTCTCAAAGAGCTCAGGCAGTCTTGGGGCAGGGGCAGCTCTTAAGCCACTTAAGTAGACCAGAAGTTATAATCCAATTTGAAGAGCTGTGGGTAGGAGGTGTTGCAGAAAGCTACAGCAGCACCTCAGGAGGCATTGAAACAGCTGAGCCTCCAGAAAGAAGAGGGATCGTGGGTACCTCACTTTCCTGCCAGGAAAGGTTAGGCGAAGAATGGGTTACACATCAAAACCAAAGAGTTATCTTAAGAGATACCAAATGGGGGGCAAATGCAAACCCCATTACAAAAATAATAGTGAAAACTCATTGCAGGAGCAAGAGTACATTTAGATAACTACATGGATTCCAATGTTTATGATGGAAAGACTATTTTAAAATTTGGTAATGCTTAGTGAATGGACACCTGGCTCCTACATTCACATTCCAGTGAGACAGCTTATGGTTCTTTATCTTTCTGGAGGTAAGGTGGAAAAACCAAGCCCAAGAACTCATAGGTAGAAATTAGAAGCTCAGGGATAGAGCACATAGACGTGGATCCGTTAGTCTTTCTTCTACCCCACACTTTCCAACCTATGTTAATTGTAGTAGTGCTCCTCTCTGATAAAGTTTACAATTCTATTTTAATCAGCAAATGTAGGCAATGTACAAATTTATCCCATATTGGCCACTCATACCACTTCTTGCAAGTCTATTAGAATTGTTAAGTCTAGTTGGTAAAACCAGGAAGCTTGTGATCTGTAGAGTGTGTTCATGAGTGTATTCCTGTTAAAGGATAATTTTTTTAATTAAGATAAAATCATGACTGTCATACAAATGGAAAATGAACACATGTCAGAAGTTTTACTTGACTTAATGAGAGAACCAGTAAGATGTCACACCTGGATGCATCACACTTATGTAGGCGGTAAGGAATGCTGACATGAATTTGCAAGTAGATATAAAACCAGTCAATATTCGCAGGGTAAGGGATAACGACTAATTACATTCCACCAGGCACAATTCACTTGCCTCACTATGGGCAAGAATCATTTGCATAATCAGTTTTCTACAACTTGCATGAGGTGTAAACTAGGTCAAAGGCATTGAAAGGGGAGAAGTAACCTGAAAGGGTGCACCAGACAGATCAGTCATCCTTTTTGCCCATTTCAAAGCTTTCATAATTTTTCCTAGTATCTCTTGGAGTTCTTTTAGCAAATCTGTGAAGTAACCCAAGCTAATAACATTTCACAGAGGAGAAAACTCTGGTTAGAATGGTTAAGCCACTTCTTACAAGCCATAAATAAAGAATACTACTCAAATAGAGATTCCTGGGCTCCACCTAGACCTAGAGAGTCCAATCCCACTTGGAAATCTGTATGGTTAAATGTTCTCCTAGATTATGATTATCTGCAAGAGTTGAGAATAACTGTGACTTATGCAAAGATAAGCAGTGGGCCAGTAGCAGACCCAAAACCAGAACACAGGTTTCCTGATTCCCTGTCAGTGCCCCGTGCATGGCTCTGCATTGGCTTTTTGGCCTGTGATTTACATTCTGATGTCCTTCACCCTGCGAGGTTTTATAAACTCTCCATAAAATAAAGGAAAAAGAGCCTGTAGGACAGAATAAGACTCCCTTGGTGTCTTCTTTCCATTCTCTAAGTACATTACTGCTTGGCAAATGCATCAACTTAATTAAAACTAAATGTAATTCTAATGCACCAATTTGATTTAAAAATAATCTTCACAGTCACCAGGACATCAAAATGCAATTAAAGCTATTTGAGGAAAGTCTCTGATGCATATTATGTTCTGATGCTGCACTATGTCAAGAAACCCAGATCTTCCCGAATGTCACTAATGTGTTTAGCAGCCTCCCTCTCACTCAAATGCCCCTCTCAATTAGGTTCTGGAGAGCGTGATCCATGACAGTTGAGGAACATTTACCAAATTCCTTCCAAATAGCCCTTTAGCTGAATGCTTTTTCTCTGAGCTGGTCTATGAATTTGGGGAAGTGCAGACAGTCTTAACAGTTATAAGGATGTAGACCAAATCAAATTGTAAAATTCAGGAGTATCGTATTACCTACCCATGTGCCGAGACTGGAAAAGATTCTGGACCAAGATACTGCAAATTTGGAAATGAGTCTGGTGAAAAATTAAGCAGTCGATCAAAAATTAATGGAGCCATTAGGCTGGCTCCTTTATCTTCCTCCTTAGCTTGATTTTTCAAGGACACCTGTTTTGGCTGAGTTACTATGGCTGCTTGTAAATATGAGTTGGGGTTCTTTTTGCCTAATGAATGGGAAAGGGAAAGAAATATTAAAGAGACCCAAAATACCTCCATAGTGAAATGGGCAGTTCTGACGAGTTTTGACAAAGCCTGGGTAGTACAGAGGCAGCTTGGAGTAGTGGAGTTAGTCATAGATTCAACCCCTGCCATTAAGTGGTGAAATCTCTCTGAACCTGCTTACTTGGATGAAAATGCAACTGGCCATGCCCATCTCCCTCAGTGAATACTGCTCGACCCTACCAACATCTCTCTTGCAATCAGCCACCTGAGCACTAGGATACTAGGTCCAGCCCCTGGGCTCTGATGCCCCTTTGGGGTCACTACCTGCAGTGGAGGGCTGAGGGGAATGGGGGATGGTATGAAGAGAGGGAGAAGCTTTTCCAAAGCTCTGAACCACACCAAAGGTCAGCATCTGAAGCCGCTGAAGTCAAAGATGACTTCAGTAACCAACCAGTCCTGCCAAAAGCCACATGGGACATTCACTTAAAAGGCAGTGATCACTAGAACTTCTGATTTCCAAGTGGAAAGTTACAGGTTTAGGAAGAAATTAGCATTTTTAAACCTTATTGTAGACCAACCAAAATGCTAAAGACTTTTCCGCATATGCTTTCTCATGTTATCCACACAGCAACTTTGCAAAGTAAATACAGTTCACAATAATTTATTATGCATAATATACAAGTATATGGATATAACTGAGATAGCCAGGACTCAAAGAGGCATGTGTTTGAGATTTTTGTTTGGGATCAATCCCATACTCCCTTGCGTACCCTTCCCCCAACCCCCACCCCCACCTCCACCAGCATTTACTGTTCATTCAGAAATAAAGCTTAGTGTAAATTACCAGCTTACTGTATTTCTCCTTATTATGGACATCTGGAGGGCAGTGGTTACGTCTTAAAAACAGTAATAGCCACTGTCTATTGTGGGTGTATCTAAATGTGCCTTGTAAGTATTACCTCATTTAGTCCTCAAAAACATATTAATGAGGTAAGTGCTATTATCCTCACCCTACAGAAAAGAAAACAGAGGCTTAAAGAAATCTTTTCACCTTTATATTACCTAAAAGTTAATAAGCAATTAGAATATACTGGGATGTCATATAATTTTCATAGGCTAAATGGGCATAGATGGAGGAACAAGAAAAGGCAAATGGTCTTCGAATTCCAAAATATTCAGAAACAAAGAAGGGCATCCTGCTTTGACCTTGTGTTTCCCAAAGGAGGGCCAGTCTGAGGTCTCAGATTGTCTTGGGCAGTGGAGAAGGTGTTTCTAGGAATCAGTAACCCCATAAGGAGGATGGCAGTGTCTCCCCTACTAGGAATCTGTGCTCTACCTCAGGAATGGAGAGAGGCTGGGCAGGCCAACTCACATTCCTCCCTCTAAGAGCCCCCAGCCACAGAAGACCAAATCATCCTCATAACACCTTGCAGAAGAGTTCCATATAGTCGGCAGGGCTTAGCTTGTATCATTCGTGAGCTCTGTGCACACTCTGCCTGTGAAGACCCTGAAGCCAGTTTACCTGGTGGGGGAAGAGATGGGTTCTAACGCTCGTGTGAAAAATTGAGAAATGAGGGAGGCAGAGGGACAGCTAAGCATGAACCCTGGAGCTCAGTGTTGAAAAGGATTCTGACTACAGGCTCAATGGCAAAGACAGCTGAGATTGGACTGTGGCGGGGTGCCTGGATGGACATGGAGGCAGTGCAAACCCTGCAAGCCATGGGTTTACTGGCCCAGATGTTTGAGAGTTGGTATTTTGTATTCAAGGGCTACCCTAGAGCAAGATCCTCCCTGCAGTGGAAAATGAGGCATTAGCTATCGCTGCCAGATGCTTAGAGTATTTGACTAATCTCAGTAGGAATCTGTCTACTCACTCAGTTGGGCTACATCTTTTTATTTCTTGCATAGTCCTTAGCCAACTTGCAATTATATACTTATCAATTATACATACACATTATGTGTTATTATTTATACAGTTATTAAATGTTTTATCATCTATTTACTTGTTTATTATCTATTGTTCTCACTAAAATATTAGCTCCAATAAGTATTTTATTCACCAAAATAAGCCCAATGCCTAGTAAGATGGCATGTTTTCAGAACCTGCATTTTATAAATATTTTTCAAGTGAGTGGGTAAACAAAAAAAGAAAGGAAATAATAAATGGATGATTTTTATCTCCCTTCACTCACCAAGCAATTTTCTGATGCTGGTGGAACTCTTTTATGGGAAAAGACAGAATCCACATCACACCTTCAGGAGTGCATCTGGTATTTCTCATAAAATTACAGCTTGTATTCCAGTGAGTGCCTTATTCTAATGTGCGTTTTAGTTAACCTGGATTGTGCACTTGGGGACTGTCTCCTCGCCCCCCACCCCCCGGGGCAGAGTAAGGGGTGAGTCTCCAGCTACACTCTCACCACAGAGATCACATCTAGGCAGCAGCCTCTTTCAACCCTTAGAAAAGGTACCTCCCCCAGTCTCCAGCTTTATTCCCTACTTAAAATTTCTACCAAACCAATGGCTAAGTTATTGCATTTGATACTAACTCATGGTTTCTTAGGTTACTGGGTTAAATAAAACCTGCTGGAGCTTAGAAGATTTTACTACATTGACTTTCATCCTTGCTGCTTAATTAAATCCCTCACCTGGGGAAGAGTGATTTTCAGCCATCTCGCTTTCTGTGGCATCAGCATGAAGCTGTGACTGTTGAAATACCAAAATGCCAGTTGTGTTTAATGCTTCAGGTGTAACAAGCCTGTTATATTTGGAATCCCCGACGAAGGTAGATATTAACTGAGAATTGAAAATGACAACAAAGGAGATTGAATCCGAATAGCAAAATGAGCACACAAATCTACTTAAGCTCCAATTCCTAAACATGTCATAAAAATCTCTTTTTTTTTTTTAAGAGCACAGCCATAGCAGTACTAGAAAACAAGAAAGCAATGCCATGAGAGCACCAGAAATCTTGGGAACTTCCTGGCAGACTGCAGTAAATGCAATTGAGTTGAGAACACAAGATGACCAGAGACTAAAGAATACTCAGGACAAAACAACTTTAGCTGTCAGAATTTATTCAAAAAGACACTGAACACAGAACAATTGAACAGCACAGGGGCTCTGCAGTGGATGATTGTATTAATGGTCCCAATTCTTCACCCCTCCCTGTATTCATGCCCTTTGCCATGAGACTTTGCAGTTCCTCTCACAACAGGAGTGGAGCCTCTTACCCTGTCCCTTGAGTCTGGACAGGCCTTGAGACTTGCTTTGGCCAATGAGGCAGAAGTGGCAATGTGTCACAGAGCCTGTGTTTGACAGGCAACACCTGTCTTCTGAAGAAAGGGAATCCATGCCTTTTGAGGGCTCCTATGTGAGCACAGAAGCCTGAGAAAGAATTGCATTGAGATAATTCCAGACTTCCAGACCTTCTAGAGGGCAGAGACAAAAGGAAAAGGCAGCTCTATTTAGGAGGAAAATGAACTGACCTTCTCTCTCGCCAGCGTTAAGAAAACCCTCCTTAATCAGCCCTTGGGTTAGTGGTAGGAGGCACCAGACTGCTTGCCTGCTATACTTTCACGTATCCAAAAATGAGATGAGTCAATTGACGCACTCTGCTCCCTTACATAGAGCCTATAAACAGCTCTCACACTTGAGAGAGAGACCCACGGCAGACCAGAGGTATGTATTAATAATAGCAGAGAAGTCTGCCCTGCTGTCCACACTCACCTACCTCCATTTTCAGTCATTAATAAAAGAGACAACCAAGAAACGCCAGATGCTGAAGAAAATCCTTGACGTGAAAGAGAAGTAATAAGATAAAGGATGGGCCAACTAATCCTAGAGAAAACAAATAATTCAATAAAAGAAAGAAATGCCATTTTTAAAAATATAATATCCTCAGAAAGATCCATTATAATAGTACATCCATGATAGAAAGCAACTTTTAGAAATCTTTCAGGAAATCATAAATAATAAGAAAGAAAACTTTCAGAAAATAATAAAGAACACTTGAAAATTAAATTTTTTTCCAAAACATGTTTTCTGAAAATTTTTTCTAACAGAATTCTCAGTATTATTATAAATAATAGAAGAGATAAGCCCAGATATAAAATAAATGATTAGGAAGATAAAATTGAGAAAAATCTTAAGAACACATAGAAAAGGTAAAAGATGGGAAAGGTAAAAAGATGGGAAAGAAGGACAAAAGGTGTGGAGGATGGATCCAAAAGTATATGTGTTTGCTAGAAGTTCCAGAAGGAAAGAAGAGAGAACATAGATGGGATAAAACAGTGAAAGAAATAGTAGAGAAAATTTTCTTAAGGTGAAAAATAAGAGTCTTTAGATTGTAAAAGCTCCAATAGCTGCTGAGTAGAAGGAATCACAGCACACATCCACACACTCTCAAACACACATCTGGATGTGAAAATGAAACGACCATGTCTACAACATTATTGAGAATGAAAACACATTAAGTCTTCAGCTAAACCCCAGTAATTTTTGATAAACGATATAAACACACACACATGCACACACTCAAATCTAGCATAAAATTCCAAATTATACCAACATAAAATGTTGGTATATGTCAGTCAAGGAAAGTGGAGCTAAGCAAATGTGTACTAGGTTTTGAGAAGGTACTGAAAAGATGTAGATAAACAATGATGATATATCACCTCTTGTATTTTCCTGGATAGAGCTGGAACCCATTCTACTTAGTGATGTATCTCAAGAAAGGAAAAACAAGCACCACATGTACTCACCAGCAAATTGGTATTAACGGATCAACACTTAAGTGGACATATGGGAATAACATTTATCGGGTGTCGGATGGCTGGGAGGGGGGAGGGGAACATGTGCAATATACGTAACCTTAACATTTGTACCCCCAGAATATGCTGAAATAAAAAAATAAAAATAAAAAAAATAAGCTAAACAAAAAATACATATACATATCTATACATAAATATAAGTGCACAGAAAAGGGTCTAGAAGAACACACAGGGCATGGAAGGGGACTTGCACCATGAAACGAATCAGCTTCTAAGTTTTTGGAGGTTTTTGACTATTTATGTACGAAAATAAAGGTAAATATTATTTTTAAAACTATAACACAGAAATGATGCTTGCTTTCAATGTTTAACAAACTATTTTCTTTGGTGGAAAGAACAGGCCAAACTCATGTTTATTTTATTTCTATTTATTTTAGGATTATTTGTATAAATCAAAAACTATTATGTCTGACTTTAAAGTGTCATATTTTTCTTTTGCTTCTCCCTCTGCTTCTCCACTCAACTCATTCATTCTTCATTTTAGGCCAGGAGACATTATTACTCTTCTAGAGGATTCCAATGAAGACTGGTGGAAAGTAAGTATTTCTCGTTCTTTAAAAAAATGATTTGGTAACTAAAATTACAATAAATGCTACAGTTGTAGATGCATGCCTCCTTTTTTCCTTTCAGGGAAAAATTCAAGACAGGATTGGCTTCTTTCCAGCCAACTTCGTCCAGAGAGTACAACAAAATGAGAAGATTTTTAGATGTGTTAGAACCTTCATTGGGTGTAAAGAACAGGGGCAAATAACACTGAAAGAGAATCAGGTGAGTAAAGGACACAAACACACGCCAGATAGGACCAAAATAGAGTAACAGTCATTTTAATAAACATAACAATACATATAAATCTGAGCAAGTGGGGTCCAATTCAAAGTGTTCACTTTGAGAAAAGATATACTTACTCCAGTGATATTAGTGTAGGAGGAAAATGTGATAACAAAATGTTAGGAATCTCACTTGGTGTTATCTGTTCACAAGAGGAAATGTCACGGTGCCAGGGTGAGGACATCTAGTCCCCAATCTTTGCTGTGAAGACCACTGCTCTCTGATGTAAGCAGCCCATCTAATTCGGGTTCTATGTTGGTGTCCACTAACGTGTGGTTGATTCTTCATGGTCTCTTAGGAATATTTTGTGGTTACTTGCTGCTGGGTTCCAGGCTTCATTGCATTTGCCTCCAGTCACAAGCACCCCTCTAAGGTTTCTAAGTCCAGACTCCAGGCTTCTGCCAATTCACTGAAACCAGTGACACCTTCACAACACTACATAAGACATGCATGGAACATACATAACGAGGGACTGTCTCAGGCCCATGCACTGACCATCTCATTACATCTAATCTGGAGATATCTAGCACCATCTTGCTCCAGTACCATGTTGATTGTGGAGTTCCTTATGATGCTGTCAGTTCCCCTGAGGGGTAAGGTGTGAACGCCCACACCTGTAAGTCTTTAAGCTCCTTGCTTCTTGATCCTCTGTCTCATCCCTAGAATGTGGATAGAAACAAACAGGACACTCACAGCTTAACTCTCTGTCTTACTCTTCCTCTGTCTTCCTCCAGCAGAGAGAGGGCTTCCTACTGCCCCTTCCTGTCAGACTGCAACTTCCTTCATGCCATATTCTCTATTCTCACACAGAGTAAAAGAATATGCTTAGTCCTCCAAGTTTGTTCTTGATATATTAGGGGAGGATTTGGGGAATTAGAAATTAAGTTCTTTTTTCTCTCCCAATAAAGTCTCACAGTGGACTTTAATTCCTAATTTTGAAAGTCAAAAGCTTGCCTCTTTTTCTTTCTGCATTCTTGCTATAATAAATAATTTTAATATTTCCCAGGGCAATGAATGCCTATATTTGAAAATGATAAGCCTCACTCTACAAAGAAGTACAAAATGAAAAGGACATTAATAATTTTCATACATCTCTGTTCAATAGAGTGGCCCCAAATACATCTTGAATGTCTTCTTTTAGAATTGCCTTCAAAGATAGTTTCTAAGTCACACACACATAAAAAAATCAGTCATTATATTATAATTATAGCTGATTTGTAGGTTTAAAACATTGTTTTACCCAACTTAACCATTTTGTGTGTCACATGGGGCTTCAAATGACTTTATCATTTTCAAATTAATAAATATGTCTTCAAAGAATAATGATTTACCTTTTGTTTATGGCTAGTCAAAGGAATCTCTCAAGGAAATATCTAAAGAAAAATTATAATATAGAGGAATAGCTTTTTAAAAAAAGTTTAACTCACTCTTCCTTTATATTCAAGTAAATAAAAGTTATTGAAAAGGAGAGATTAATAATTCTGATTATTATTTTCCCTATATATTTTGACAATGGTGTGGGATGGAGTGAGTGAATTTGGGCTTTTCATAAATGTTAGGATATATCAGTGCACTCATTTTAAATAGTGATTTGGTCCCATGCATTTAAAGCCCTGAAATTGTTCAACTTCATGAATACAGTAAGTCCATTTTCTATGATGTATACAAGAAAATAACCTAAAATATAAGGGGTAATCTTTATCAAAAAAATACAATTCATAATGCTGAGAATTAGAAACAATCGCACAAAAATGAGTGTGATTAAATCAACCATAATATCTGCTTTAATGGATAATGTCAGGAACCTAGGCAGTTTTGCTGGTGTTATGATGATACTATGGGCAGTCCCAGATCCCAGTGATTGCTCCCCAAGGTAAACAGAAAGGGAGAGATATGGATGGGGCCTGAAGCCCTATCCATACCCCTGGGAACCACAGTGAACCAGATGGAAATGTCATGTAGGGACCTAAAAGGCCTCCTTAGCACAGCCTACCAACCTTACCCTTACTGCCACCACCACGGGCAGGTCTGAATCTCAGGAGCCTATGGCACCACATGGCCCATGGGAGAACAAAGGCCCAGAAAGAGTGTGGCAAAGCTGACAAAAGAGACAAGGTGGCCCGATGACCTCCCAGGAGGAACAAGAGAGTGGGAAGCTTTAAGAAACAGTGATAAACCCCTGGAACACGTAGGCCAATCAGATCTCCTGCCTTTGGAGAAGTAAAGAGATCTAGGAGAAAGGGCACAATTCTTCATTGTGTCACCATCTTAAATGACGGGCTTTTTAAAAATGTATCTTTATTATTGTATTTTTATTTTTTTATTATATCAGAATATTACGGGGATACAAATGCTTTGGTCACATAAATTACCCTTGTACCATTGGAGTCAAAGCCACAGGTGTGCCCATTCACCCAGATAGCATGCATTGCACCCATTAGGTGTGAATTTACACATCCCCTCCTCCCCCCCACACACCTGCTTGATCTGCAATGGATGTCATTTCCATATGTGCACATAAGTGTTGATCAATTAGTTCCCATTTAATAGTGAGTACATGTGATGTTTGTTTTTCCATTCTTGTGATACTTCACTTAGCAGAATGGTTTCCAATTCCATCCAGCATAATACAATAGGTAGCTCATCATTTTTTGTGGCTGAGTAGTACTCCACGGTATACATATCCCACATTTTATTAACCCATTCATGTATTGATGGGCACTTGAGTTGTTTCCACATCTTTGCAATTGTGAATTGTGCTGCTATAAACATTCCAGTGCAGGTGTCTTTTTTATAGAATGTCTTTTTTTCCTTTGGGTAAATGATCAATAATGGGATTGCTGGATCAAATGGTAGTTCTACTTTTAGTTCTTTGAGGATTTCTATGATACTTTCCAAAGAGGTTGTACTAGTTTGCAGTCCCACCAGCGTATATGACTGAGTGTTCCTATCTCTCCACATCCATGCCAACATTTGTTGTTTGGGGACTTTTTGATAAAAGTCATTCTCACTGGAGTTAAGTGACAACTCATTGTGGTTTTGATTTTCATTTCTCTGATGACTAGAGATATTGAGCATTTTTTTGTATGTTTCTTGGCTATTAGTCTATCTTCTTTTGAAAAGTTTCTGTTAAATTATGGTTTTTAAACAGTGAGCGGATAAGTTAAATAATTAATATTAATGAATTAGTTAATATTAATTAATATTAATGACACAGTGGGTCAAGCACAGTGGCTCATGCCTATGATTTCAGCACTTTGGGAGGCCAATGTGGGAGGATTGCTTGAGGCCAGAAATTTGAGACCAGCCTGAACAACATAGTGAGACCCAGCCTCTACAAAAAATTAAAAATAGCCAGGTAGGGTGGCACACACCTATAGTCGTAGCTACTGAGAAGGATAAGGCAGGAGGATCACTTCAACTGAACTTAAGAATTTGAGGCTGCAGCAAGCCATGATTAGGCCACTGTACTCCAGCTTAGGCGATAGAGCAAGACCCTGTCTCAAAAAAAAATTATACAGGGGTAGTGAAAAAATATAGAAATATAGGAGGAAAAATTGGAAGTTTTAAGGGCTTTTTTACTTTTCCATTTAAATTACTTTTATAGTGTAAATGTATAAAAACCACATTTAAAAAGAAGCAAATCATAAAACATACAATCTTTTGAATCTAATAATATAAAGATGCACAGTGTTGCTCTAGTTTTCCTGGGCTTCAACTTTGTATGTTTGTGCAAATTCTTGCACAGACACTCATGCACTATGTCCCACTATTGCCATATCTATCTGCAGTGTCTGCTGCTTATAAAAATACAATAACCCCAAGAGGGGTATGCCATCCAATGATTTTTGGTCATTAAAATCTCTAATACCCTTAGGAAATTGGATCACTGGGCTCTATGGTTTTAGAGTTTTAGTTGAAATTGGCATTCTTCTCTTTTATAAAAATTGCCTACATGATATGCCCACTCGAGAACACACTGCATTTCATACATTGTACAGCCTTTCTTTTACCTGGCTGTTTGTGGACAGAAACAGCCAGGTAAAAGAGATTTAAAGAAATCAAAACCTATGCATGTGCTGTCATGAAATAAACCTTGCTTACAATCACCTGGTTCTTCATTTCCTGCCCAGAGTTGTTTGTTTTCCCTGGAGCTTGTATTTGCCAACATATCACTTGTCTGCACACTCCCCAAAGAGGTAACGGCAAAAGGCAACATCTGCTTATGAAGAACAGTGACATCTGAGGAATCCCATTAATGACAGCTCTTCTGGGGAGCCCATTATCCCTCTACTCATGGAAGATTGCCCAGATAACTTTGCCTCCAGTAAAAGAATATGCAAACCTCTCATGGCTATTCCTTTTTGGATTATGATATGACCTGTTTTGAGGTCTTCTCTTTGAAAGAGAATCCTTTATCTCTAGTCCCCGGTTTGCAGGGCAGGGGGAAAAAAAGAACAAATTAATACTGTTCTGGACATTGTCACAATAATTGTTGTAAGCATCATCATTATTAGTCATTATATTATAATTTCCTATACACACACATTATGTATAATATTTATAAAGCTCATATACCTGCAACATTTTATTTCAGGTTGCACACTTGCCCTATGAATTTTATAAATTAATTATTCATTATTTATATTGTTAAAATGAGGAAACAAGTTCTCATAGAGGTTATGTGCCCTGCTCAAGGGGTAAAAACCTGCTAAGTGGCCAGGCTGGAACTTAAACACAGGACTGCCAAGCCCAGGTCCATGCTTTGCACTGAGCCAGGTGCCCTGAACAATGTGTACCAAACTCCAAACAGTAAAGAGCAGCTTGGCTCCCCAGGAAGGCAAGGGTGGTAAAGGTAACTGTCTTGGGGCTAGAGGACCCCTTGAAAACAAGTTCTTGCTCATGTGGGCTCTCCCTTGAGTCATTCTTGACTCCAGGCAATGGAGCCATCATCATCAGGTTGAGACCCCATCTCTAATGCCATATGCACCCCACAAAGCAAACAGGCACTTTCCCAGCTTGATTCTGTGCCAACATTTCAACTTTCTGTAAGTTTACCCAACTGTATCCTTCCTGTTCTAAAAATTTTGGAAGTCTTTTGAATAAAATAAATTCAGGGAAGGATATTCATCTTTATTGGCAAGGTGTTATTAAATAATCTTGCTAGCATGTTTGATTTTTTTCTCTCAGAAAAATCTTGTGCTTCCCCATTTGAGATTAGAGACATTGTTTGTATGTTATTAAAATACAAATCCGTGAAATAAGAAGCCAAATTAAAATCGGCTCAAGTTGATCAATTTCCGAAAGCAGAACATCTGCTCAGTGACTCCTGCCAATTTTTCTGGATATGGGCTTCACATCTGCATTGTCCACCTTTGTGGCTAAACTGACCATGTGCAGGGGTTTGAGATGTGGAGGAGGTGAGGCCAAAAACCCAACCTCTTCAGCTAGACATGTTCAGGATGCAGCACAGCATTTCAGCCTGAACCTGGAACCACGTGAGTCTGCCCATAATTCTTTAGGGAAATGCTTTAATCTCTGGTATTTGTCCTATCTAGCATTTTCTGAGGTGTGGTCTTTGGATCACCTGAATCAGACTCACCTGGGGATCAGAGGTTGGAAAATGCCAATTCCTGGACCCCACGCCAGACCTGCTAAATCAGAACTTGTCACACAAAGGCAGGAATTAGTCTCTATTATAACCACCACCACCCCCTCCGATGTTCTGAGCAATGATGAAGTTTGAGAATGACCTCCATTGCTATTATCTCATTCTAAGTCCTGTAGTTGTTCTGTGACAATGAAAGGCATTTTTATTTCCAATTAGATATGAGTCAACAAGAGGCACTGAGGTCTCTTTACCTTTACACAAATTCTCCATTTTCAATATTTGTCATTAATGTGGCAACCAATTTTTTAAACACGTCGGCCACTTGGAAGAAACCTTGCATTTAAAAAACAATCTATTATTAGAAACACATTTTAAAATTTGTCTCTATTTCAGTGTCCTAAGTTACCCTAGGTGGAAGATTTCAGAATACGCTTGTTAATTTCAAGGAGTATATTGTAGTAGAAAGAACACAGATTCTAGTGTCATATAAAAATGGATCTGTATTTTGTGCAGTTTTGGCAGTCCCCTCTGAATGCCAACATTCTCATCTGTAAAATCAGCAAAGTGGCATCTCCCTCTTGATGTGGATGTGCAGGTGAAATGTGATCACCTGTGCAAACGCCCGAACACAGTGTGAGGCCACCACTGACACATAACAGAGGTCATTTCCCTGGCCACCATCCTCATGCAGAGTGAAACCTAAATGGGGAATTCATCTACAACAGTTAATACCACCTAAAATTACCCATTAAGCATCAGAAAACAGCCAGAATGATATTTCTAACCCTACAAATATAAACAGACAAATGGTCATTAACAGGGAAATAGAAGAAATTTTATTCTGAAAATAAATGCAGTGCATCTCTTTGATTAAATCACATTTCTATCCTTGGGGTTAATCTGCCTCATAATTATTGTATTATTTTTCACAGAGCTCTTGTTTCCAAATAGAATTAAGTTATCCATTTGTTATGAACACAGCCAGAGTTTGCATTGACACAAGTATGTTTTCTTCATTTTTTAAATTAAAAATATCTTTATTAAATCATCTTTAAATACCATAAAGCATTTCCTTAAATTGATCAACAGTTCTTTGGTATCTACAGAACTATTTTCATTGATTCTTTGTGTTCTATCAAGGCTTTCAAAAATAGAGAATTTATTTTTAGATTGTAGAACTAAAATGAATTTATTGTGGAAAATTTAGGAAATAACATTTTTAAAAGGTATAAAGAATAAAATAGTGAGCACAGATAATTCAACCATGAAACTATTATCAACATAAACACTTTGGTGTATTTCATACAAAACTTTTCCTTTTAATTCATATTTTGATATCATATTCCATTTAGTTTGCCAACTTTTTTAACATAGTCATTAAAGGTTCATCAAAACACAATTTTTAATAGTTTTATTAGAGTGTAACATATTACATTCATTTATAGATGTATAATCTGTGGCTGCTTTCATGCCACAACTAAGCAGCTGAGTTGAGTCATTGCAACAGAGACCATATGGCCTGCAAAGCCTAAGATATTTGCAATTTGCTCCTAACAAAAAAAGTTTGCCAGTCCCTAGTCTAGATGTACGAGTACATATTTAAGGGTCCCCTTATTGTTAGATATCCATAGTTTTTATTTTTTAACTATTATTGATAACTGCAGTGGACATTTTTAGACCTAAGTGCTTTTCCCTAATTCTGATCATTTCCTTAGGATACATTTTAGAATTTACAGGAAAAAAGATAAAAGACTTTTACAGTTCTTGATACCTACTGCCAAATTGCCTCCAAAAATGTTACACCAATTTATACACACATCAGCTGTTTGTGAAAATATTCAGGTCACCACATCCTTCCCAGAATTGAACGTTACTATCTTTTTATATCTGTCATTTGGATAGAAAAATAATATTTCATATTAGTCTGTATTTCCTGGATTGTTAGAGGTTGAAATTTTATCTAATATGTATCAGGCATTTGCATTTTTTAATAATCTGCTTATGTGCTTTTCCCATTGTCTCACACTATTAAAAAAGTTTTCTTTTAAGAATATTTACACCATATGTGGCCCATATTTTCCCCAGTTTATCACTGACCTTTTGATCTTAAAGCTTCTTCCTCCGGGAGCTTAACAGTTCTTTAATTGGATCCCCTCTAGTTTACCATAATTCTCTGATAGTTTTAATCTCTTTATTATTTTCCACTTTTTTATCTGTCTCCACTACCTCCTAAGAGAACATTGCAAATAGTCTCCATTTCACTTTGATTTTCTGAAATTTCAATTCAGTCTTTCATTGCTTCTAACATAGATTATAATTTAGTATTTATTTCTTTGTAGTGTTTTCTTCTCAGCTGGCTCCTTTCTTCTACAGCATATTTTCTTTGTATCTCATTACATCATCTCTTCACCTCAAGAGATTCTCTCCTTATAACATTGAGGCCAAGTCTTCCTTCAGTCTACTATATCTGGGCATATTTCCTGCAATATTTTTTCAACGTTTTATAGTAACAGTCTTGATCTGTTCATCTTGTGGTAGGCAGAATGACAGCTCCCCAAAGATGCCCAAGTCATAATCCCTGAATTTTTAATGTATGTTACCTTATATGGCAAAAGGAACTTTGTAGGTCTGATTAAGTTAAAGATCTAATGATGGGGAGATTATCCTGGATTATCTGGGTGGACCCAGTGTAATCATAGGGGTCCTCTTAAGAGGGAGACAGGAGGGTCAGAGTCAGAGAAGGAGATGTGATGATGGAAGCAGAAGTCAGAGAGAGAGAGAAATACTTGTGGATGCTCTGATGCTGAAGGAAAGAGCCATGGGCCAAGGAATGCAGGTGGGCTCCAGCAGCTATAAAAGACAAACAAACAGATTCTCTCTCACAGCCTCCAGAAGGAAAGTGGCCCTGCCAACATCTGTTCTTAGGCCTTCTGACCTTCAGAACCGTAAGATAATAAATTTGTGTTGTTTTAAGCTACAAAATGTGGACTATTTGTTATAGCAGCAATAGGAAACTAATCCAGATTTCATGCAAAAGGGACTTTGCAGATGTGATGAAGGTTATGGACCCTGAGATGGAGGGGTAGCGTAGACTGCCTAGGTGGGCCAAATATAATTACTTGAGTCTTTAAGAGCAGAGAAGTATATCTGACTGGAGCCAGGGAGATGCAGCAGAAAAGGACAGAAGAGAAATGAGGCAGAAAAGCAAGTCAGCAAAGATAAAGTATGAGAAGGACTGCACTACCATTACTGGATTTGAAGATGGAGAAAGGAGGCCACAAGCCAGGGAATGAAGGTGGCCTCTGGAGGCTGAGAATGACCCCTGGCTGACAGCCAGCAAGGAAATGGGGATCTCAGTCCTCCAGCCACAAGGAACTGAACACAGTAACAACCTAAATGAGCCTGGAATTGAACTCTCCCCTTGGCAAGTAGAAAGGAAAGAGAGTCCTGTTGACTCCTTGATTTTGGCCTTGTGAACCAAGAGCAGAAAAAGCCAGCCGAGTCCACCAGACCTACAGAACTGTGATATAACAAACTGTGTTGTTAGAAGCCACTAAGTTTATAGTGATTTGTTACAACAGCAATAGCAGACCAATACATGTCTCAAATTATAAAACTCAAATTGATTCATTTTCAAAGGGTATAGTTTATTCATGTCAGAAGGGGTCTGATACAGGATAGTTCTTGGGTTGGTAATTGAGTGGCTTGATCCCATGGTCAAAGAACCAAATTCTTCTACACTTCAGCTCTGCCACCTTTGAAATATCAGCCACCTCCCCTAGTGGTCACAGATGGCTGCAACCACTCCAGGAATCCCTTCCAGACAAAGAAGGAGATTTTCCTCCTAATGCATCACTTTTAAGAGGAAAACAAATTTTCCCAGAAGTCCCCTAGCAGATATTTCATCCTGTTTTATTGGCTGGAACTAAGTTCCATGCAAACCACTAAGAGAATCACTAACAAGGAGGATACAAACAGAGTTGGATCAATTAGGTCTTCCTGAGTCACATAGGATAGGAATGGGCAACAGAACAAAAGACAGGACTCTGCTGTATGGGCAAAGCGCAAAAAAACGAGTTAGTGTCAATCAACAGTGTTTGCCTCAAGCATTTTAGCTATCCTAGAGCAAGTAGTGATTGACACAGAGCTAAGGTTTCCCAGCTAAGAAGATGAGTGGATTAATCAGAGTTCAGCTCAGTATCCACCAAATTAAAATCCAAAGCCAGAGTAGAGACATGGATGAGTGGTCTTACAGTTATAATAATAATAAAGTCTAAAAGACCAAAGATTGAACACTGAGTGTTAAAGCTTAACTCCAAAACAGAGATTTCCAACCCATTAAAGAGTTTAGGCTCTGGGAATGAGATTGGGAAGAAAGGGAATAAGTCTTTTAAGCCAGAAGACCATAAACTGTCTGTGTCCCATATTCAGAAAACAAAGTCTCTGAGTAATGCTGAGCAGCTGGCCCTCGCTAAAGCCCTGGGCTTGCTGGAGATGGTGTGCTGGTGTACCTGAGTGCATCTGCTCCATTGTCCACACCCACCTCGGTATTGAGATGCCCAGCTCGCCACTACTGCATGTTCAATGTCCCGAGGCACGTCCACACTGTGACAGCAAGCTGGCTGGCCAGGTCAGGATTTGTCAGTACAGGAAGAAAATCTTTCCAGCCTTCAGGAAGTCTTCTGGTTAGAGAAAGAGAGAGAAGATGGAGAGAGGGAACAGATGACAAGAGAAGAAAAGAGGAGAGATGAAGACGGGAGAGGAGAGGAGGGGAGATGAGGGAAAACCCTGTTTTAAATCAATCTGACCATCTCATTCCTCCACTTAAAACCTTTTGACACCCTTCTGGTTGATGCCAACCATCACGTTTGTCCTTTTCCCATGCTTCAGGGCCGAATGTTGTTCCATCGTCCACCTATATTTTATGTGACTCAGGCAATCCAAACTGAATTGATTGAGTTGGTCCCATGGTCCCATTCTCCTCGGCGGTGATGATTTTAGCGGTTGCCTTTTGGCCCAATTCAAGGCAATGAGATAGGTCAGAAGGTCGGTTAGGGGTCTTAGCACGACTGGCATTTCCTGCAACTTAGCACGACTGGCATTCTAGGCCCAAACAGTGTTTCTGGCTTCATCTCACATCCCTTATCCACTCCTTCTCTCCATTCTGTCTACACTGAACTTTTTCTGTTACTCCAAAGTGTCACAGTCTCTTGATACTGGAGTTTGTTCTTATTCTACTCTCATTTTCCTCCTTCCCACAACACCTTTCTCTCTTTGCTTAAATATCACTTCTTCAGGAAGATCTTTCTTGTCCCCAGGCTAGATCAAGTTGCCATATATATCTTCATTAGCACCCTTTTCTTCATGCATTAATTCATTCCAAAAATATTATGTGTTATGCTGTCAGATTATTAAGTGTTGTCCACAGGGTCATCAGTCATCAAAACAGGCATGACCCTTGTGCTCACCACATTTGTGATTACTCAGTGAATGTCTGTCTTCCCAGTGGTGCCCAGAAAGCTCTGTGAGGGCAGAGATCTGTCATGTGTCCTAGTCCCCCGGCCTCTAGAATGGTATCTAGCACATAGCAGGTACCCAATAAAAAGTTGTTGAATGAATGAATGAATGAATAAATGTGGAAAGCAGAGAATTGGGGATCCTTAGACAACAGAAATATCTTTACCTGGGTTAATGAGTAAAACCTTTCTGCTAGAGTGACCACCTGTCCACTTGTTTCAGTCTCAGACTTAGGGGCTTCCTAGGACTGGGACTTTCAGTGCTAAAATTGGGAAAGTCCTAAGCAAACCAAGACTGGTTGGTCACCCTATTTATGGCTCTCTAATCCAAAGGAGTTCCTCTGGGTGTCCTCACCTCCCACTCTTTTCTACTCATAATTAATCTTCTGGGAAGACTTTTCTATTCTGCCTCTAAACATTTCCTTAAATAGTAGATTCTCAAGGTTGGGAGGCTATTGTATTTTTACCACCAGAATTTTGAACTCTACACCCTCAATTTCTGGGTAGGGTGAAGGCTGCTAAAGGCTGTGTTCAGCCATTTGTACTCATCCTTTTTGACTTTCCTTAGCCTCCTCATTTACTCACCCATTGCTTCCTACCAAGACTGCCCAAGCAGTGCAGAGTGGAGGCAGAACTTCTCATCCTTATAAATGTCTCTCCAAATTAAATCACTCTAGAGAAGCCAACTAGAGGGTGCAAAATAAGTCAATACATCAAACTATGCTTGTGCTTCTTGACTTCCCATCTCTGAGACACTTCCAAACAACTCCTCTATCAAGCAATGTTTCTCTTCCACATTGAACCCCTGAAATTGAAAAGGGAAAAGCAAAGGTCTGTCTTACATATGGGCACACGTTCGGATTTTCAATAGTTTTTTTTTTCTCCAGAGACTAAAATTTTATTGTCATGGAAATGATGGAACATCCTGAAAATGACCCCAAAGGCCAGTGGGGATCCAAACTGCTGTCTGTTTTTTGTTTGTTCCAAGGCATGGGGGTAATGGCATAAGGCTCTTGGCTCTGGCCAGAATTTCAGTGTTCTGATTCCTTGCCCAGTTCTCTCTGTTCAACATCACCATGATAACAACATCTGTGTGTGTACATATCAGTGAATTATTTTCAAATGTGATTTTTTTATTTAAATATTAAACTGAACATGTTTTCAATAAGCACCTAGAACAAGCCTACACAAGGGACCAGGTGTTCAGCTTTTTGTTGATGCTGACTGGTTGGACTTATATTAAGGGTTGTTGAATTTTGGCACATTTCAATAAGAAAGAAAAGCCAATCTTTGGCAGATCTTAAAGGTAAATCTTCCTCTGAAGGCATTTTTGTGGGTTCCTTCAAGACATTCTCCTACCCGTCACTGGGGCCTCTCACCTGTGGTATTCCTGGCATGGGCAATGGCAGGTCTCAGGTGTTGAAAACCAGGTGGTTTACCTTCCTTTTGGGGTCATCTTACCCATCAGTCTAATGTGACCCCCCAGCTATTTCTCTCTCACAAGCGACCCACATCTGGTCTTCATGAAACAGCCATCACATCTTCAGCTTATATAGACTTGCTTCTCTTCACTTCTTCATCTGAGCATCTGTCTAGTCAAGTTTCTCATAAAGTAGATTTCTGAAACATGCGTCAGATACCAGTCCACTATATGCCCCAAGGCCCAGGGGTCGCAAATCAAGCTTTTTAAGTGTCCTGTTCAAGTCCCGTATTCTATGTGACAGAAGAGCCCACTGTGGTGGTTTCTGTTGGACCCTTGCCCAAGTCCCTTTCACTAGGTGGGCACACCCATCTCCAAGGTGCTAAGTCAGCTACTAACTATTCACCACTGCCTTTCTCTGGGAGGCCCCCTTGAGAAAGAAGGTGCTGCCTGGCCTAAGGGGTGAGGCCTCTCGCACTCCAGGTCGGCCAGTGGTCAATGACTAACAAGGGGTTCAAGAAGTGGGACCCCTTGCTTCAAAAGTGAGACAGCTCTGTGATAAAATGCATGCTGCAGAGCTCCCATGGGGGTCAGCTGATTGATCTCCAGCTGAGACCCCATCCTTGCTTGGCTCCCTGCCCTGCCCTATCCTGCTTCCCCCACTTCCCCCTTCCTGAGAGCACCCACTCAATGAATCACTTGCACAAAGATCCCTGTCTCAGATTTCGTTTCTAGGGAATCCGGCCTAAGACACAACCCACCATCCATGGAAGTAGATCAGGCAGGAGAAACTCACAACACACAGACAGCTCTCTTTGCAAACCTCTCCTAGTTTTTTATCTGGCCACATTCACCCTGCCATGCCCTTCAGTGGCCTATAAGTGGTGAGTGGCAAGGGGACCCAAATGGATTTTTACAGCCTCAATTTTTACATCTAGCATAGGTGGGCTTTGGAATATGGGAAATGTCAGCATCTATTTGCTTGGGGCCAGGAATGAAATAATTCCATTTGACTTCCTGATATTATATGAGGCACATATAAAGTTCAAAGCATATGAGAGGAGTCTGCTGAATGATAGCTATTATTTTTCTACAAAATAATGCATTGAGAACTCTGCTTGCTCTATGCTACATACATGTAGCATGCTATATGCTAGGCTCTGTGGTAAACACTATCTCATTCTTACACTGACTCTTCAGGGGGTCACAGTACTATTAATCCCCATTTTATTGATCCTCATTCATAAAGCTGAATCTCAGAAAACATTCAATGCCTGGGCTTACTTTTAAACCCAGGTTTGTGCCTAAATTCTTATCAAACCTTTTTCTCACAGCTTCCCACCCTGAAACTGCTCTCCCTTTTCCAATTTGTTATTCCAATGACCTCAGTCAGCAAATGATTCAGGCAGCATGTTCTAGCTTCTTTCTTGTTGACACTGAATTCTTGTTTTGTTTCTCCTTGGCATTCAGATCTGTGTGAGTTCTGAAGAAGAACAAGATGGCTTTATCAGAGTCCTCAGCGGAAAGAAGAGAGGCCTCATCCCTCTTGATGTCCTAGAAAACATCTGATCGCCAGCCCCACCTATATTTGCAGTGGGCAAGCTCTGCTGCAGTGCCGATGCCGTCTGCCTCATCTCACACTGTGTCCACCCGGAGGAGCTGCTGCACTGACAAGACCCCAGGAAATAGTGGGACAAGACTCAAGGGTCTGAGACTGTGGAGTAACAGCCACAAAACGGAAGGCCCACCGCACGGTGTCACCAGGCTGCCCAAGGTGGAGACAAGGCTGAGCGGGCCTCAGAGCCAGGTGCCTGCCTGGCAGCAGCCATGGCAGGGCTGTAAACCACAGTGGTCCCCCAGGGCCCAGCTCCTTCCCTGTCCGAGTGGTGTAAGTTAACCCACTGGACTGTGCAGCAGGTTGTGGGGTAGCCCCAGTGCAAGGTTCAGGTCCATGTAGCCAAGTATTATTCTGGCTCCAGACCTTTGTCCCCAGTACCAGCCAATCAGCATGATCTCATTTCAGAACCCAAGCAGTCCCTCTGCAGAGCATCAGGAAGGCCTGCTTTCTAGCTCCCTACATTCCAGTGCTCCCCGGCACGATGCCCCCACTTTGTGATTGTGCAGTACAGAGTGGCTGGCTTATTCTTTCTTTCTCTTCAGTCCTCTGAGTAAATCCTGTTGATGTGCATTAGACGTGAGGGCTACGTTGACATGGCACCAGCTGCAAAGACCTGGCCTTCCCAGAGATTGCTGACAGGCTGTCCTTCCTGCTGCTGTAGTTATTGGCAGAGGTGACAGGGCAGATACGAAGCATAGGTATGGGGAAGGACAGAAGGGATAAGGTGGAGCAAAGACCCCTCATTTATTGAAGATTATACAGCCCTTTCAGTAATGAAGTCCTTTCTTGAAGGAGATGGAGCTGGGGAAGAGGATGTGGCCAACGGTCTCCATTTTCATTTTACATCCTCTGTATTAGGGGAAGCATTTTTCCTCATGCCATCCTATGGGACTTCATTTTGGAGGCTGAACCCAACTTGCGGGGAACCAGGAACATGGAGGGTAACCAAGAACAGCATCTTAGAAGAAATGCAGCCAAATTGGAACCCATTCTTCTTTAGGACAGCATATTATATAAACCCTAACAGATGTAAAATGGAAAAGAATCCTTAATGTTTTATCCCTCTGAAAGCAGAGGAACTTGGGGCCTATTTAGCATCATCTAGGGGAATCTCTTGTTACTCTGCACTTGTACTAATGTTTACAAGAATGCAATATACTGTGATGCCTTCCTCCTCAAGCCTCCTCCTAGCATTCAAACTTGCATCCCATTAGTCATTAATATGGTTAAACTTCAATTCACAATGACGTTGGAATCAATGTCAGTTTGATATATTTTGTTACCGAGCAATAAAATCATTGGAACAATGGTTTTTAAAAGACTTAAGCGGATGCATCCAGTGCATGTAAGCATTATTTCCCAAACCAAAGCATCATTAATCTCCATTTATTTATTTTGTTGCTACTCAGTGTGAAGTTGGGAGCTGAGAGGGGATGGCTGCTGGCTTCACAGAAGTTTGGATGCCTTATTCTCATTCCCAAGCCAGCATCTAGAATTTCCTCCCTCTCTGATGCAACATGCAAAACCAGGTGTATAAAGTCAAGATGCATTCTTTGAAAGCCAGGGTGGATAATATGATGGCCTTTGTGTGTAATTGGATGCCAACTGCAAACACTCTTTCCGTCTAATTTAATATTCCATTTAATAAAGACAACACAGTGGCTGGAAGGAGCATAGAAACATGTGTCCTGATGTCTTCTTTCTGTGGCAATATCCACCGCAGTTTTTTGATATAGTAGTGTCATATCATATGCACATTTAATTAGCTTTAAAAAAATTAGTTTGCCTTTTGAAGTTGAGAAGAAGGAGGATATGGTAGCCAGCCTTCTAAGCAGTTCTCCCAGTGACCCCTGCTTTCTCATATTCTTGCCTTTGTGTATCCCCCTCCCACATTAAATCAGGGTTGGTCTTATGTGACCAATAGAAGATAGTAGAAGTGATATTACATGGCTCTTAGTCCACTTTCTGTTGCTAGAAGAGAATACCTGAGCCTGGATAATTTATAAGGAAATTTATAATTTGTCCTTAAAAAATGATAATTTATAAGGAAATTTATTTGACTTATAATTCTAGGGAGCAGAAAGTCCAAGAAACACGGTGTTGGCATCTGCTCAGCTTCTGGTGGTGGTCACATGCTGTGTCATAACATGGCACAGAAGTGGAAGAGAAAGCAGGTGTGTGGAAAGAGACAATGAGAGAGACCAACACAAGGTGCAGCTTGATTTTTAACAACCCATTCTCATAGTAACTAATCTTGTCCCATGAGAGCTAAAACTCATTTACACTCATTTACAAGAAGGCATTATTCTACTCAGGAGAAATCCCTTGCCATGACCCAAACACCTCTCATTAGGCCCCACCTCCCAACACCCCACAATAGCAATCAAATTTCAGTTTGACTTTCAGAAGGGACAAAACCAGAGCAGTGACATCTGAGGCTAGGTCATAAAAGCCCTTGCAGCTTCTGCCTTGATCTCCTAGAACACTCGCTGTTGGAACCCTGAGATGCCATAAGAATTTTATCTACTCTAAGACCACTATAAAGGAGAGACCCAGTGGAAAGACCACACATTTCAGCAGCTGAGGTTACAGACATCACAGAGCAGAGATTAATTGTCCCCACTAAGCCCTGCCAAAATTACAGATTTATGAGCAAGAGAACTACATGTAGATTTTTGAGTTACTAAGTTTTGGAGTGATTTGTTATGTAGAAACAAGGATAGCTATGACCTACCAAAGTCTCAAAGGTTTCTAAGATGCAGAAAATAGATAGAAGAAGGACTACAATTTTTGAATGGAGATGAGATGAAGATAGACTAGTGAGGAGACAGGGAAGAAAGGGAAAGTGTTCAAATGAAGGATAAAAAGGGGGTTGAGGGTAACCCTCACCCCCCTTTTTCATAGTGTAAGCAAACAGCCTTGTGTCCCTCCCCTTATGCCCCTGCTTCAAGCTAAGGGATGATACATATCTAGCTAAACCAGGAAAGCTGTGCCCTATATTTCACTACCAATGCTGTAGGACTTCAATTCTATTAATATAATGGCAAATTTGAAAAATGACTGAACCTTCTTCAGAGCTCCAGAAGGTGGAAAGTAGAACTTTCTTTACCTCTATCACCAGTAGACATCTACAGCAGCCTTAATGTGGGCTGCAAAGACAACCCATGTATAGATGTCCAGATGGCTACTGGTAGGATTCATTTCAAAGACCACCTCTCCTTTCCCCAACCATATGCCAAATACACATACGCTCTCTCACATTCTCTCTCTCTCTCTCTTTATCTTTCTCTCTCCCTCTCTCCCCCTCTCTCTCTCCCTCTCTCCTCTCTCTCATCAAGAAAAAGGGTCCAGCATCAGTTGCATATTTAAAGCAAGTAGTGGAGTAGCACATGGTAAGAGCTTATTAGAATTAGTTCTCTTTGCTATTGAAGGGAGAAAATAAAATCAGTGGGAAGATCAAAACACATGCAAATAGTTTGGTGCCAAGTACGGTTAAAAGGCAAAAAATGACTCCTAAAGTCAAAGTGCTGGTTCAGGTAACATGCTACTCCAAACAAAGACCCAAGAAGGAATCCCATTGGCCAGTCTCAGCCTAGAGCCAGATCCAGGCAGAAATGCAGTTGTGAAAAAGTATGCTGTGTTCAAATAAAAGCTTAGATTTAAATAAAGTGAATCTGACTTATTTACTCAGGACTTCTCAGAGACTTTAATTTCCTAATTTTTATGATGAATCTGAAAAAAGTGATTTAAAACTGTGAAACACCTAGTAGCCTCACCTGGAACAATATCCCAAGGAACACAGTATGGAAAATTCTGCATCAGAGACTTCTCATATAACATAGGATCACCTAATAGCCTCAGTTTCCCTAATATTCCCCCTCTTCCTACATCTCACTGAAAGATGTCTATAAAGTATTGAAAAGAACCAAAGCACACAACCATAGTGATTGGTAAGGCTGAAGACAATCTACTCTATTATCTGAGTCTGTAAGACATAGGAGAAAGTGGGAACTTCTATATCCCAAGGGTGAAAAACTCAGGAGGAAGAGCAGCTTTATCATGCAGATAGCTTTCTCAAACAGATCAGCAGGGAGTAGGCTGTATCAATCTGAGAATAAAAGAAACTTCAGTATTGCCCAAAATAGCATCCCCAGGAAACTGAGTGAGCAGGTGTGTTCCACAGATTTATCACAAAACAAAAACCTTTAAAAATAACTCAGAAAGAATATTAAAACCAGTTTAATGACATCCTGTAACTATCTCTGAGATTTTGTTCAATTGCCATTCATTTGTGTGTTTTGTACAACACCTGGTGTTTTGACCTTTGAATGTGTTTTTTCTTAGCTTCCAATAAGGAGTTTTAAATAGCCTTCAATCTTCTTGTGGGTAATACAAACTTTTACCTATACCTTGAAATTTTAACAGGATTATAGCAATTTATTTTAATAGTTCCCTTTTAAAATTGAAAAAGTGGCAGATTTTATTTTTATCATCTCATTGTCAAGCTTAAACAGCCATTGAACATCTTCCATATCTTCATGGAAGTCAGAACCTACTAAAGTCCTGAAAATACTCACTGGAAAAGTGCACGAACAATGGGTAATCATCTTTAACATTCCTCCACCAGTGTCACTCATTCAGGTTCTCAGGTTACACACCTGATTCCATATTTTTCTATGCATGGAAATTTTTTTCTTTGTCTTCTTTTACCAGCTTCTTGAAAATTATGTGCTTAAGTCATTTTCTTTTATTCTTCATTGAGGTAAAAAAAAAAATTAACCAAGGTTATGAATTTTCCTCTGAAGTCAGCTTTGACCATATTAAATGGCTATTTCCATTTCCATTTATTTCTAAATAATCTGTAATTATGGTTTGATTTTCTCTTTAATTTTTTATTTTGTGTGCACATGTGTGCAATTAAACTACTGTGCATTGTGGTCATAAAATATAGTTGATATATTTTCCCCTTTAAGAAATTAGTTGGCATTTTGTTTTGTGCTCTAAGGTATGATTAATCTTAATAAATATTCAATGATGTTGGGGAAAAAGTTATGTCTGCAGTATATAGAGTCCGATATGTATCTATTAAATAAATCCTTAAAGTATTCAGGTTATCTATAGTCTCATTTATTTTTGCTCTGTCAAAAACAAGGGCAAGCAACAGTGAGGCTATAACGACAGATACCTTTAAAGGTCCTCTAATCTTTTCCTTAGAGCCAGCCTTAGAGGGAGGAATGGCAGCCAGGGCTCCCCACCACAGCCTCCCCTTCTACAGTTAGGATGAATCACTTAGATCATTTCCTAAGTAAACATTCTCTTTAACTCCCTGGAGCAAACTGTAAATGAACCATTTTTAAGTGAAGAGGTTCTGAAGATATTCTTAGAAAACTTCAATATTGAATGCGGAGAATTTAGGTCAGGGAATTCTGACAGACAGAAATATTACAAGGAAACTTAATCACTGTTGAAAGGCTAAGAATGATTCTAAGAAATTCAAAGGGACTTTTGATTTCCTAGTTATAAGGCATTGGATTTTTTTTCTTTCTTTCATGTTAGATGTTCATAAAATGAAATGCTGAAATATAGCTCTGACTAAAGTGATAATCCTAGAAGAACATAGCCAAAGAACACATTTCTACAGTAGGTTTGGTGTAAGCAATCTTTTCCCTCGCCACGTGGTAAGAATTCATTTATTCCTGACAAAAATCCTGACAGCTGAGTCTTATTGTCCCCATTTTACAGATGGAGGAACAGAGACTCTGAAAAATTAGGTCACTTTCCCAAGGTCACATAACTGATAAAAGGCAGAACTAGATTTTGAACCTCTAACAGCATCTCTAGTGCTCCTAAGTGGCTGGCTACTAGGAGGATTTTTGTTGCAAAGTTAAATGTTAGAGCAGGCAGCAGTTATTATAAGGGACATACATGCCTTACTACATAGCCTGTTGTAATTATTGCCATGATGATAGTAATACTTTCAAGTTAATGGATTTATAGATGACTGTAGTAAAAAGCATACAGTGATAAAGAGATGTTGCCAGAAGAGTTTGCATTACACACATGAATTCCCCAGGATCTATGGAACACACCCCTGGCTTTGAGCCTTGCAGACTAAAAATCTGACGTGTCAGTGCACTGAGGAGAACTCCATCCCTCAAAGTTGGACTTACTTTCACCAACCTCAAAAATCTCATAATAATAATAATTTATGGATTGACATTGAAAATAATATAGTCACTATGCTGATGGGCAAACTTTACTGTCATACCCTACGTCGTCTTCCTAAAGGCAACTGCATGAAATTTGCCTTGTACTTGGAAGGAAGCTCAGTGACTAAGAAGTTAGAGGTGTGCTTTATCGGCATTCCACTGACATAGCCTGAGAGAGCCACAAACACAATAGAAATGGCCTTGCCAATGGCACCCACCATATTGAATAGCTGTTGGACAAAACTCCCTCTCCCGGTTCTAGTGCCTAAATGATCAATGCTAACTTTTGCACTGCTGACTTCACTTTGTCTATGCTTTCATAGCTGACTACTTACCTCCTCAGAGGCACAGTTCTTCCTTCCATGTAAGTCTTACCCTAGCCAGGGAATGTCTCTTTTCAAAGTGAGCTTCATTCTCTCTGCATTGATCTACTCTGTGCTGATTGTACAGTTTAACGTTTAGAAGGCAGGTATGACCTCATCACTAAGTTCTCAAAGATGGGGTCTTTGGGTAGGGATCATATGACAGCTTCAGTGTGTACCACCTATGAGACTGGCAAGGCTGAAAATCACAAAATGAACTAACGAGACATATTCATACAGAAGAATATCTAAATCTGCACATGGTAAGTTATAAACTGCTGGTTTCGAGACAGTTTTTTTCTTTGGTCATTGTAATGTGCTATGGTTTAAATGTGTCTTCCAAAGTTCATATGTTGGAAACTTGATCCCCAATGTAGTGGTATTGGGAGGTGGATCTAATTGGGAAGTGTTTGGGTCATGGGGTCTCTGCCCTCATGGATAGATTAATGCCATTATTTCAGGAGTGGGTTCACATTCTGCCTTGCCCTCTCCTTGCCCTTCTGCCTTCCACCATGTGATGATGCAGCAAGAAGTTTTTTATAAGATTCTGGGACCTTGATATTGAACTTCCCAGCCTCCAGAACTGTGAGCCAATAAATTTCTGTTCATTGTAAATTATCCAGTCTGTGGTATTCTGTTATAGCAGCACAAAATGAACTAAGAAGCAATGGTTATTATTTTTTAAGTGAAATCAACAAGTATTTGTTGGAGTCTATTGGGACAGACTGGAGTCATACAAGCAATATTGAAAATGTGCAATTAGAGCTACAATAGAGAAAGTTAGTGAACCACAAGAGCATGCTAGAACTGTGTTGGTTCCATTAGGAACAAGGTCTAAAAAAGTTCAAAGCTCTCATGCTAAGAAGTTTCTCACTTTCTGAAAGGGCAATTTTAGATTAGAAATGGTAAGGCAGCTTTTCAGCTCTTTCTTTTTATAATTTCACAACACTTGATGCACTACAGTTTCACCAGAATTTATGGATGATAAGGGAGGGCATTTTGTGGAGATGGAACAGAGTTAGATTTTGAGAAAGTGAGACAATTTATTTGAGCTTTTTAGAACAAAAGCTTCCAATAATGTGTTCCCCTTATGTTGGAGTGTTGAGTATTTGAACAATATTAGCATTATCTGAAGAATAGTGGGTGAGGGATAGAGGAGCTAGTGAGGAAGAGGGGATGGAGTTAGGTAGGAGCATGGTGGGGGCCACAGAAGGAAGAATCTACTTACTCATTTATGCGACATCTCATTCCCAGGAGGGTTTAGGCTCACATCTAATCTCTAGAGAAATGGCCTGAGGAGAATGATGTAACCAAGTAAACCCCCTTCCTTCCCACATCAGTCCTGATGTTTAGGACCCCAGAAAACAATTATTCAGAGAATAAAAAGGGTCAAAGCATCATCAAAATAAAAACAAATATACAGGCTTCTTCACAACCAGGAGATAGAAGGTTTAAAATTATCACAAGCATCCTGTGATTTGGGCCAGATTCCTGTCACTTCCACGATGGACTTCACGAGAGCCTTCCTGCTATAGAGTGATCTCAAATATACAGCTGCTCAACCATAGTGCTCCCAAAGTTGCTTTTCCCCTTTTTAATCACAAGGCGGGGGTGGAGGGGAGTTAAAACTTTAAATACTAAGAAATTAGTTTATGACTCTTGCAGACATGTGATATTAAAACCATAAAATTCAATGTGATAAAACAGTGCAAGGAAAATCTTGTTGAGCCAGGGCTGGAAATAAATCTATGGGCTTTGGGGACCAAGCAACGTTTATTGCACTCACAGGAGAATCAGCCATCGTGTACTTTATGGAAAGAAAAGTAGGACAAGGAGGGTCCAAGGACTCAGCCAGGAGGGCAGTAGCAAGAAGCAGAGCTGGACTCAGATGGGGTTCAAGACAGGGCAAGGTGGTGGGGCAGTGCATGGAGGAGCAGCCGCAGGCACTAAAGAACCCCTAGCCATGCAGCAAGACTGAGCAAGCTGTACAGCTCAGGTCTGTGTCTACTAAAGGCAGAAATACTTTAAGAGCTCCTCGTTTGGAATGTTGGAGTGTGAGACCCACAACAGACCAACTCAAGTAACAACAGATTGACGCTAACCTGACTTCCAGGAAGGGTGGGTCCTGTTACCTGCAGGGCTTTAGTTTTGCTGAGGAGCCTATAAGGTGGACCACAGCTCAGTTTTCTTGAACCCTTGAAGCTCCTTGCACCTTAGCCCCCTGAGGCCTATTTAGGGCTTCTGATCTCCACAACTGTAAGATAATAAACTTGCATTGTCTAAGCCACCAAGTTTGCAGCCATCTGTTACAGAACTAATAGGAAATGTACAACATCACAGTGTCACTTGGGAGGGTGGAGAGATGAAGGGGAAAATTTAACTGAACCCCATTGTTGTGTGTCCAAGGAGGAACAAAGTCTACAAAAACAGATTAGCGATTAAAAAAGAGCTCCTAAAACTCAGAAAAAGCCAACCAAAGAGAATAGGAAAAACAACCAGTATCATGGTACTCATGTGTAAACAGAGTAGGCTAGCTGCTCCAAGCTAGCCTTCTGAGGTGAGAAAGGCAGGGGAAGATTCCTCAGTTTGGCCAGAAGGACTGCATCCAAAGGCACACTGTCCCCACACCTTGTACCCCACACAGAGGATGCTGCTGCAGTCCGTGTTCCAATCAGAAGGCAGAGAATTCTGGGATGTGCGTGTGCATACTACACCCATGCACATGAGCATGCTCACACACTCTCTCAGATGGATTTATACTGGACCCTCACAAAGACTTAAGCAGTTATTTTTTCTTTGATTCAGTTGATTTGTTCTAAAGCTAGTTTCTACCCATTTTTTACAAAGAAGCCAAGTCTTGTTGTCTAGGCCTCTGGACGGTGTCTCCCGGGGCCTTCTTTTCCTCTAGTTCTCTTTAACCCTCTCTTCCTCCACTGTCCTCATCACCACTCCCACCAGAGTCTCTCCTACCACTCAGAAATAACTCAGCCTCCTTCAGGAAATAACATATTTCTTGCACCTTATAAATTTCATAGCCTCGGGAGATGAATGTAAAAATTTGTGAAAAATCCTTCTTCCAATTGCTATTTCTCTCAGAGGGGAAGGGTGATTTTCTGGTCTCAGTGATCTCTGGCTTTGTGTGACAAGGGGTAGCAAAAGCATAGTCAAAGGTGAGTTAAGGACTGAGGATATGGAGAGGTGGTTCTATATGAGCATTTCCACCCTGGGCTGCAATTTGTTTCTCACATACACTTTATGTTTCAGGGCAGATCAGTCATTACCAGCAATGAGTAACTGATAAGGCATGAGAGAAAGAGGTGTCTAAGGAAGAGAAGATCGTGGGTAACAAGGAGACTATAACATCGTTGAGGTGATAAAAGTAGGTGAAGAGACCCAAGAAGAAGTTTACAGGACATCATGGAACACGGGCGAAATGAATATTCTGTAGGGGGTTCCAACGGGGCTTGGGGTGAAAACAGAGTTGGTATTGGGAGAGCTGAAACAGAAGAGAAGACGCTCTTAGGAACAGGAAAGGAGCAGGCTAGAGAGGAGGGAGGCCAGTGACTGAGTGGCAGAGTCTATAGCCATATAGGGCAGCAGCAGGGGACCTACGGCAACACAGCAAGGCCGGCCAGCCTGCTTGGCAGCCTCCTGTGTGCTCACAGCTCCTCTACCATTGCAAAGCCTTTTTTGGTGGCGGTTCTTCCTCAGAGCCAACCTCAGTGCCAGAATCATCATCCTAAAGTGTCCCTTTGATCCTGTTGCTGCCCTGCTCAAAACCTGCAGGGGTTCCCCAAGGGCTACAGAAGCAAGCCCAGCCCTGCGGTGGGGAGTCTCCCCCAGGGGCCCCAGACCACACTGGGCTCCTATGGGCCTGCACAGCCCTCCCCGGAACTGATCCCAATTGGCATCCATCACTTCATGTTTGACTGGTGGTGACTTTAAAATTTTGTTTCCGTGAACAGACTCTAAACTCCTTGAGGGCAGAATATTAGGCGTCATGGCCTTGGAGAAAGAAATCAAGGAAAACTATCTTTAGGTTAAGTTCGGAGCACCACGGAGTATTGACATCATCAGAAAACTCCCCAGCCCCATCGGCCATGACTAGCACAATCTCCTACCCCTTGGCATGTCCAGGTCATGGTACTAGATGACCATGACCTCTGCCAACAGGAAGTTAAATCAGTCAACAAAGCCCACCAAGATAGAGATCAAATTCAAGACTTGGACTCGAGATTTGATTGTCTTGTTCCTTGGCAGGGAACTGCAGCTCCAGTCCAGTCACAAGGGCTGGGTGTGATGTCACAGTTCCATCCATCGCCACCTCTGGGAACACAGCTTAAAGAGCACCTGCTGACAGGGCTGCCCCACAAAGCCCCTTTGTGCACCGACCCCTCCAATCTCTATTGCTTTTGGAGACAATGCAGGTCACATGGGGGACTGGGGAAAAAGAATAGGGATCATTTGTACTTTATGATTTTAAGTCTCAAATTATGAGTGATGTTAAAAGTAAAATGTATTGTATGAATCTGTGTCTTAGATTGACTGTAAGACTTGTGCTAACGCCCAGGAGGAGGAACTGAAAGCCTTTCTCCTGGATGTTCCCACAGTTGCAGTGTATTGATTAAGGATGGATCTGAGCTGTGCACTCAGACTGGGCGGGTTCTAGTCTGGTTCCACACTCATCAGCCGTGTAAGATTACAGTCCATTTCCTCAGCCATAAAACAGATATCAAATAACGCCCATCTCATGGGGTTGTTCAGAGAATGAGATAGCAATATCTTAGCATATGTTATGGTACATAATAAGCACTCAGTAAAACATACCTATAAATGTACATCCTGCTTGTGCAGAAAATAACCTCTCTGAACCTATTACTCAGTATAATTGCTTGTTCCCTACCTCTTGGTGTCCCGTCAGGATTCTCCCGACCTCATTCTGCTTATAGACTCAGTGCTTTCTTATCTGTCTCTTTTATTAGATTAGAAGCAATTTAAGAAGAGGAACGGATCTTCATCATAGTTTCAGCAACACACATTTGTGGAATGTATAGCTCAATCTCTATTTTCCTTGCACCTCGAAGAGTTGTCTACATAGAGTGAATGTCCAATAACTGGGATTTTTCAGATTAAATTGAGTATGTCTCCAAAACACAGGTGCCAGCCAGTGGCTTTTCAGCTCTTGAAATCTAGAGAGGATTACTTGGGAGTCTCAAGTTCAAAGCCTAGAAAAGTCTAAAGCCTCCATCACAATTTCTAGAAATCCCCAAAGACTCATGTTCTTCTGGACCCCCTTTGCCTCCCTGTTCTTAAGTCCTTGCAAGCTGTTTCTGAGCTGTACTACCACAAGCTGGAGGCAAGATTTGGTTTTCTCAACACTGTTTACAAGAAATCCAGTCCCATAAATCAAGAGCTGAGTTTAATAGACTTGACTTGCTGATGTCAGCCAAGAGGCCCAGGAGTCCCAGCCCACTGCCTTTACCACCTCACTGTGCCCTCCCTGCTCCTCTCTGCCTCCTCCCATCTTGCCCCCAAGAACTCCAAATTCCTCTCATTCTTTAAGCAAAGTATTTCTTTCCAGCTCCTTCCTTCACTTTGCATATCCAAACATGCCAAAGTGCTCAACAGGACTAGGGGGCTCCCTTTTGGCAACACCTACTCCGTAGAAGAATATAGATGACAGTGGAAATTATAAATTATACAAATACCATCTTTGATTACCAAGAAAGGCCTCCATTTAGAACAATGAATTAGAGGAGCTCCAAGGGTTTCTCTCCTCCGGGCTCTTGCTCTGGTTCCTGCCCTGGGGGACACATCTCCAGCCTCAGCATCTCAGAACACTTCACATATTCTCATGGTGAGCCAGCTGGAATTTCCCCACACCACATGCATCATGTCTCTTTTTGACACCTATTTCTGAGAATGTCACGATGTCAACTCAGGTAACTGTTGCTGTGAGTACAATGCAGGCTTTTTTTATTATTATTAATGTCTTCCCTTTGTACTGAACATAAAATGATTTTATTGGACTTCTCATTTAAGATTTAGATAATTATATAAATATATACAAATTATAATAATTTGGATATATTATAATAATAGATTATTTTTGGAAAGTCTCTTTTCCAACATATCACAGACAAGAAACAATGAGGGATTTGGGGGATTGTTCAGTCTTGGAGAAATAGAAATCATATTCCTGACCAAACAGCGAAAACAGAATGACCTAAATCCTGAAAACAGAATGATTTTATTGTGCAAGTAAGTGGTTTTTTAATAATGCCTCTGGTCTCTCCTTAATATTTGTATTCTTCGGGTTCCTGAAGCTTCCAGCACTGAATGCATTTGGCCTGCCCTTCACACAAATTCAGCTATTATTGGTTTCCCACTATACACTCTTCCTTCCAAGGAATATAATGTTTCATAAGTACACAAGAACAATAACAACATTATTTGCATACTATGAATGTAATTGTGTGCTCTAAAATATAATAGCTATAGTTCTTAAAGGCTTATTATATCTTTATTTTACTTATCCCACCACTGTATCACAAAAAGAAGTTAAACAGTAAATGCTAAATAATATAGCTGTTGACCTAGAAGGCAACTATTAATGTTTGATGATATAGTGGGAAGAGATGAATTTTATTTTTTTAATATAAGCAACCTTGGTTCAAATACTAATTAATTCCTTTACTAGTTGGTGGCCTTGGACAAATTGTTTAACCTTTCTGATTCTCAGAGATAATAATACCTATCTGAAAGTATCATTAAGTGAATTAAGGGAAATATTTATACGAAAGGACATAGTGTAGGGACTAGAACACAGAAGGCTCACATTTGTTTACTCTTGTCTCCCAAGAATGGTATTATCCCATCAAGAGGCTATTGCACTATTATAATCTGTTAACTAAAAGAATTCTACTCTCACATGGTAAACATCTTCAGAATATCTTTGTTCAGTGTGTGAATAGTTAACCATCGTAGCACATGCTGAACCCCTCCAGTTCTCCAGTGAATTTGTCTGGATGCAAGTGTAAAACAAAGTGAACCACAGATTGTCCCACGGCTCTGCTGACTGACCATCACCTCCTTCAAGAGCTATGGGCAAAATTCTTTATGCTTATATGGTCCCTATGCCTGAAATGCTCAAAGCATTTTTCCAGAGATTAAATCAGGGCTTTCATATGACCCTGGTTAATAAATGTCAAGTTTTCAATGTGAAACTTCAGAATATCCTTTTGAGGAAGGTGGCTGACAACCTTATCTTCCACACAAATAAACTGAGGCAAGGAGGGGATAAATCACAGGACTCGTTATGCTTGTTATGGATTCTTTATTCCTTATGAGTACACTTGCAGTTTACATAAGAAGACCAGCATTTCGTGGGAGTGCACAGAGGGTCGGCAGGAATCCCCAAAGAGCATGGCTGTGGCTTCCTGGAGAGGACAGCCCACCATTCTCCTAAAGTGACTGGGCGAATTATGGGACTTGGTGGGGGTGGGTGCCAGGACAGGGGTTGCCTTAATTGGGTAAAGAGTCTGAGCCAGTGAGATTAGGGCAAGCAGATAAGCCAGAATTCCAAAGGTGCATGGTTGTGTGACACCTGGCATGGGAAACACAAAGTTTCTGTTTTGAACCAAGTTCCAGGGGCTACACTAAGCCTCTTAGGAGGAAAGAACAGCTCCAGAAAGAGGGTCTTTGTGCACAGGGAGGGGTAGAGTGCTCTGATCAGCAGCTGCAAGAGGACAGAGGTCCAACCTGCCAGCTTGAGATAGCATTGGCAACTGTGACAGGAAGCCGCAGAAAGATTTGCACTTCACAGTTACCAAACGCGCGCGCGCGCGCGCGCACACACACACACATACACACACACACACACGTGTCCAGGGGACCCTCAGGGACCATCACCCTCCTTCCTCTTGCTGGAGTTTTCTCAGCCCAGACAGCCTCTGCCTCTTTCTTTTCAGCAATGCCCGTAGTTAACTTTCCTTATCACTCATTATGTGCCCAGTTTTTAACATGTAGGTGGTGGCCTTGTAGGCTTTACAATGTGACAGCATAGCTAAGCTGGAACGACATGTCCCAGAATTCCTGTCCCTGAGCGGTTCCACGTCAGTGCAAGTCACAAGAGAAATCTTATACAAGATTTGAAAAAGTAGACATGAAGCCACAGTTGTATTTTTTATGCTCTGAAGGTCAGTGGGAGGCACTCACTGGCAGTTCCTCCAACTCCTGCTTTATCTCCTCCTTCAGCTCCTTCACATGTGCACGTGGCGTCTTGGTGGAGGGTACCAGCTTCTGCTGCATGTCAGTCGTGGCACTGAGTTGGCAGGTGGTGAGAGACAGACGTAGGTTGCAATTCATCCTCATGTTTCCAGTTTGCCTTTGCATTCACTCACACGGGCTTTCCCATCCAGCTGCCTGCCTGGCGCCCCCAGGGCTACTTTAGGCTCAACATTAGGTGAAGAGTTATGTAGTCTGGCATAGACTCCTCCACCAGTTTCTACAACTGCAGGGTCAAATCCTCACGATAAATTTTGTTTTCTTTATTACTTAGAGTAGTTCTGCTTCTCTGATGGAACTCCGAGCAATACACACGTGCTGTCTCATTTAATCCTCACAATGGTCGAAGAAGGTAGGCACTATTGTTATCTGTTTCACAGGTGAAGAACTTGAGAAACAAGAAGTTGTCCTACGTCAATCAGCTAGCATGTGGTGAAGCTGGGATTTGAACCCAGGCAGTCAGATTCCAGAGCCTGGGTTTCAACTCTTTACTGATTTCGCTCTTAATTCCATGCAGTCTGGCATCTGTTCTCACTTTTTTTTTTTTCCTGAAGAAAAGAGTATTCTCAATACTTTTAAAACTTATCTTCAGAAAATTTTCTTCCATCCTTTTTCTTCTAGACTTCCCTAAAGCCCCTTAAACATTTTCTTTATTTATTTCCTTTGACTAACCCAAGGTTTCTTTTCTGTTTTCTTTACCAGCTTCTATGCTTTCTGTTGTCTAACACATACACACACACACACACATGCATACAAACACGTGTGCATGCACACACAGGTTTTGTTGCGGCAATGTGTACAGCTAGCGTTACAGCTCTTGACCAGGGAAAGAACCGAGTGGCACACGAAGAGTTGGAGAAGAGCCTTTATTCTTCCACAGCAGGCTCAGCACACGTAGTGTTACAGCTATCTTGGCGTCTTCCAATCTCCTGACTGTTCTGCCCCCCCTTCCTTGTTCTTCTCCTGCTTTTATACCCTTGGTAGGGCTCAAAAAGCATCCAATCAACTACAAGCTTTAACATCCAATCAACATCAAGCTTTAACATCCAATCAACAACAAGCTTTAACATCCAATCAAAAACAGTGGGATTCAAAAATTACCCAATCAGGATCACGCAAGCAGCTTGGGCATAATCTAGGCAGCAGCACGTGGGCCTGGCCGCATTCTGGCACACTGGGCCCCAGGCAGCATGCGGAGCCCCAGGCGGCTCTCTGCCGGGGGCCTGGCCCCAGCAGCGTGCCCTCCAACTGGCCACATGCAGCGCTGGCCCACGAAGATGTGGAGCGAAAGGGAGGTGGCAAGCGGCTGCGGCCGGGCGCCCAATATTTTCCTTATCAGTTTGACCATTGTAGTTCCAAATTGCATGCTCATTCATTGACCACACTGCCTGCCCAACAGTAATCCATCATCAGCCTCTTTTGCTAACCCAGACCTCTGCCATCTCCCACTAGGGGCTGCCAGGGGCCTTCCCCTGCTACCCTTTCATAGTAAAACAGAAGTGACCTAGTGTAAAGCACACAGAAGGACACAGATCAGATGCAAAAGAGAGAGGACAGAGAAGAGAAAAGGGGAAGCTGAGAAAACAAGTGAAAACAAAGTTACCAGAGGAGCAGGGGCAGAACCAGAGAAACCTTCTATTAATAAAACAGAAATAAACTCCCACAGGGAAAGAAGAATGTGCAGGATGTTTTTCTGACTTTTATACAGAAAGAAGGGGCCAGGTCATAAACCAGGGAGATAAGGGAGGAAAAAATATCTGGATTTCCTAGAGCAGAGGAACCAGAAGGACCACGGCAGGATGACCGGTGAAGCCAACTGAGCGGGAAGAACAATTTCGATGTCAAGCTAATTGACAGACACAGGACTAAGAGAGATGATGTCACTCCTCCTACAACCAGATCTGAAGCTCAGGAGATCCCAAAGGAGAGATCAGCTGTCAGGACCTGCAAACTCAAGAGAAGGGGCCACCCAGGAAGGAATTGCTAAGTTCTTTGAAACTTTTCTAAATCAAGAAGCATGAATTGTTTTCCCATTCTTAAACATTAGATATATTCTCTAATGATTTGGAATGAATTGATGGGCACACAAAGAAGCAAAAATCACTGGAAATCAAGAAGGGGGAGCAGCAAGGAGAGGAGGGGAAAAAAACTGCCTAACAGGTACAGTGAACACTGTTCAGGTGATGGGCACACTGATGAAAGCATTATAAAAGCTATCCATGTAATAAAAATATTTATACCCCCTGAATGTTTTGAAATTTAAAAAAAATCTTTACAATAAAAGAAGCATGAATTGTATGTATGAATGACCTTAATGACCTGACTTCTCCCCTTGCAGAGCACATTCAGGGATGACTGACCCAGGGATCTGCCTTTTATTAGAGAATCTCTTGGGAATGAAAAACTGCAATTTTCCAAGACTAAGTCAAGGTCTTGTGCCTGTTTTTCCACATACATATGAGCAGGAAACTCATAAACACCGGGAAGTATTATAAAACAATAAAATTCAAACCAGATCCAGAAATCAAATTTGGCTTTTTGAAATCAGTAAATTTGGTAAAACTTTGCAAAGGAAAACTTAACTGACAAAAAAAAAAAAAAAAGGTATGAGTAAAAAGGAGGAAAGAGTAAAAAACTAAATAAATAAAACTTGCAGGCCTTATACCCAGTGGTCTTGAGCCCAGGAATTCTATTTCTGAGTCTCATAAATGGAAAAATACTAAACAGAGAAATAGCTTTTTGCCCAAAGTTGTTTAACTTACAGTAGCATAAAATTGGAAACAGTCTATATATGGGGCAAAAGGAAATGGTTCTACAGCAATATAAATAAACTTCACAATATATCTCTACTATGGAATACAATGCAGGCATTTTTGAAAACTGAAGTCTGTTCATGTGTGTGTGTCAGTATGTAAAGAAAGACTAAGAGAGGTGACAGGGAACAATAGGAAGAAACTGGTAAATGAAAAGAGAAAGTTGCTCCATGTTATGTAGAACATGCACTGGTTTTGGTGAGTCTCCCTGTGGAGGCCATTTGTCTATGATGACACGTGTAGATGGGTAGGAAAAGTCTGGAAAGAAATACTGAAAATCGTTAGTAGTCGTGACCTCTGGGAGTAAGGAGAATAGCACAAGAAAGCCAGATCATTCATTTTCTTCTTTTTTTGTACTCCCAAATAGCTTGAATTTTCTTAGATTTCAAGCAGAAACCTGTTGAATAAAATCTATTCCCTCTGTTCATAGTTGTATCTCAGAAGCTGTTTTTTTGTTTTTGTTTTTGACAGGGACTACATTTTGACTTTTACTTGAACCTAGATGTGGCCACATTTGCCACTGAATGTGAGTAGAAATCTGAGCCACTTTCAGGACAAGGCTTTTCAGAGACAGTGAGCCACACCTATACTTATTTTCTCCTTCCAGCAGCATGACCACAGATAAAGCAACTTAGCCACAATCACCTATAGCAAGGCCCTGATGGATATTGGAGCCTGTCTCTGAACCTACCTTCCCCCTTGAGCTTTACCTGGGATTATAACATGAACAAGAAATTCACTTCTATTGTGTTTGAGCTATGACATTTGGATCTGTGCCCTTCCAATTTAGGTTAGCCTAGCTAAAATTTGAAGATTACTTTTAAAAGATTTTTTACATTATACTTCTTATTTTGAGAAAATTATAGACTTAGATGGAGTTGTAAAAAATAATAGAGAGCAATTCCAGGTACCCTAGTTTTCCCCAGTGGTAACATCTTGCAAAACTATAACACAGTAATCACAATAGGATGTTGATATTGATAGAGTCAACATACAAAACATTTCCATCATGACAAGAATCCATTGTGTTGCCCTTTATAGACACACCCAATTCTCTTCAGCCCTAATTACCACCTTAACTCCTAGAAACCACTAATCTGTTATCCATTTCTAGAACTTGTAATGTAGAAAATGATATGTAAATAGAATAATACAGTCTGTAACCTTTTAGGGCTTTTTTTTAACTTAGCATAATCTTTTGCAGATTCATCCAAGTTGTTGCTTGTATCAGTAGTTTGTTTCTTTTTATTGCTGAGTAGGATTTTATACTCTGGATATATCACAATTTGTTTAACCATTCAATCAATGAAAAATGTTTGGATTATTTCCAAGTTTTGACTATTGCAAATAACATAACACTACTATAAACATTCACGTAAAGGCTTTTGTGTGGCCATAAGTTTTTATCTCTCTAGGATAAATGCTTAGGAACACAATCGCTAAGTCATGTGATAGTTGCATTTTTAGTTTTTTTTAAGAAATCACCAAATTGTTCTCAGAGTGGCAGTACCATTTTACCCTCAACCTAGTAATGAGTGAGTGATAGGGTTCTTCCTCATTCTTGACAGCATTTGGCGTGATCACTACTTTCCATTTTAGCCATTCTTATAGGTATTCAGTGGTTTTGTTAGATTTACCATTTAAAAAAAATTCTTTGATACATTCTATTTGTACATATTTATGGAGTACATGTGAAATGTTGTTACATGCATAGAATGTATAAAAGTGATATCTCATTGCAGCTTTCCTTGACATTTCCCTAATAAGTAATGATATTTGACATGTTTTCACGTGTTTGTCATCATATATACCCTGATGAAATGTCTCTTCTGTCTTTTGCCCATGTTCTAATTGGATTATTTGCTCTTTTACTGTTGAGTTTTGAAAATTCTATATTCATTTTAGATACGACTCCGTTGTTGGATTTGTGATCTGCAAATATCTTGCCCAGTCTATAGCTTGTCTTTTTGTTCTCTTAATAGGGCCTTTCTCAGGGCAAGAGCTTTTAAATTGTGAGAATGTCCAATTCATCAACTTTTCCTTTTCTAGATCATGCTTTTTGATGTCAAATCAAGGACTCTTTGTCGAGCCTTTGATCCCAAAGATTTTCTCTTGTGTTCTTCTACAGTTTTTATTAGTTTAACATTTTACATTTAAGTCCATGTTCCATTTTCAGTTAATTTGTGTATAAGGTGTGAGACTTAAGTTGAGGCTTATTTTTTTTATCTATGGATATCTGAATGTCCCAGCACCATTTATTGAAAAGACTAATTTTCTCCATTGAATTTTGTATGTTTTATGCCTTTGTCAAAAAACAGTTGGACATAATTACATGGTTCTATTTCTGGGTTTTCTATTTTGTTCCATTGACCTATGTTTCCATAGTTCTGCCAATACTGCACTGCCTTGATTACTGTAAGTATCTAGTAAGTAGAATTCACTAGATCAATTCCTCCTACTTTCTTCTGCTTTTTCAAAATTGTGTTAGCTACGCCAGTTTTTTCCCATATAAATGGGATAAAAATCTTAGAATAATCTTGTCTATGCTGTATGTTAAAAAAAATCTTTCTGGGATTTTAATAAGAATTTCATTCAGATTTTATATCAATTTGGGGTGAATTGACATATTTACTATGTTGAGTCTTCCAATCATGGAAACAGTATGTCTCACCATTTATTTAGATCTTCTTTGATTTCTTTCATCAATGTTGTATAGTTTTCAACATTGTACTGGTCCTGTACATATTTTGTGAGATTTGCACTAAATATTTTATTTTGGAGTGATTTTAAATAGTATCTTTTTTTAATTTTAGCATCCATGTGTTAATTGCTAGCATGTAGAAATACAACTGTTTTTATATGTTTATCTTGTATCCCGTGACCTTGCTGAAATTATTTAATATTAGAGTCCTTGAGATTTTCTGTGTGCACAATCATGTCATCTATAAATAAGTACAGTTTTATTTCTTCCTTCCTATATGCCTTTTGTTTCCCTTTTTTTACCATATTTTACTTGAAAAAACTTCCAGCCCTGTCTTGAATAAGAGTACTGACAGTGGGCATCCTTGCCTAGGGAAAAAGCATTCAGTTTTTCACCATTAAATATAGTGCTAGGTAGTTTCTGTGAATGTCCTTTATCATATAGAAAGTTCCCCTCTATTCCTACTTTTCTGAGAATTTTTATTGTGAACAGATGTTGAATTTCGTCAAGTGGTTTTTCTGCATCAATTGATATGATCATATGATTTTTCTTCCTTAGCAGGTTAATATGGTAATTACATTGGTTGGTGCATTGCACTGTGATATTATTAGGGCTATGATATCAGTAGGAGATAGGAATTTTTAGCTCTATTATAATCTTATGACACCACCATCATATATGTGGTCCATCATTGATCAAAATATCTTTATGAAGTGCATAACTCTGTGTGTGTGTTTGTATGTATATGTTAGTGTGTGTGTGTATACTTTAGTTTGGTTTCTCTGGAGAGCCCCTGACAGTACATCCTCCCTTTATCAAGAGGGGTTTCCATCCCACATCTTGTAGTCTTTTATCTGCCAACAATGAACAGCTTCCCACCTAAGTCTTCTTCATGCAGCTTATATTTCTACCCCAACTCTCTTTAGATCTATTTTATTTCTCCTAGTTTATACAACAACATAAATTATAGATGACATAACTATAAGGCTCTAAAAGTCAATAACCTCCCCAGGCTGCTACAATTAGTCAGTTACACTGCCAGAAATTAATCCATAATTATGAAGTGTAAGACCCATATTCTTTCTAATAATTTTGGAACTGTTCACCTTTGTAAGGCATGTAATGTGTGGCACAATGCCTGACAATTATTAGACACTTAATATATGTAAGTTTAAGATTGCATCAAAACTTTAGTGTTAATTCCTCCACTGGGGGGTTACGTTAGTTTCAAACTTATCCTCAGATAATTTACATACTTTCCACTAGATGGTATATTCTTATGGCTGTCACACAATTCCCTGATACTTTGTCAATTATAAACAAACCAAGCTTCGGTGTCTAGGCCTTATGACAACAATCTCTAGTTATTCACCTCCAAAGAAACATCCATCCACATGATACATCATAAGCTTCAGAAATTTTTAAAACATAAACAAATAGATTGTTCATTCATATATTGACCCTTGTCCTGAGTTATTTAATGAGTTCAGATTTTGAATATATATTCTCTTTGTCTTTCCTCTGAAGTAATGATGCAAACTCTTCTGGGATTTAGATTTAATAGAGAAATATGTTCCCAATCTGGTGAGTTTTACATGTTTGTAGACATGTATTTAATAAAGATATAATTCATAATTAGTTTTCCATGAAAAGATCCAGTTTAAGTTTTAAGTACACTCTAATTAGCGGTTTTCTTTTGTAAATCATTGTTTGCAATGGAAAATTTGAAAAACAAAAATACCCCACTGGCAAATGAATGTGTGTTTACTGTTTCTGGGTCAATTGGAAACTCACCTTCTTTCAGCTTTCATTGTGAAACCATGTTTCATGCCTGTGATTCTTTGAATTGTGCCTTTCTGCCTCATGGTAGGTTAAGCACTCAAGAGAAGCTCCAAGAGTAGTTCTTGTCTGTCTGGAGAACAATGAAGCCTTAGAAGCCTACAGAGTTTATTTGTCTAGTATAAGTTATTAATGGTTCATTATAGTAAATACCATCTGTGACCCAGAAACTAAGCTCTGTGGCTACAGAGAAGTACATGATCCACTCGCTCAGTGAGCATGCAATCTAGCTGGAGAGACAAATAACATTTCTAAAAGATAACTAAAAAGCAAGGTATGAAGTATAAATTTTTATATAAATAATACAAAACTAGGATGTGAAATATAAGGTCACCCTTACTACTGATATCCATGGGAGACATTGCTAAATAATACTTCCTGTCTTATTGGGGCTGCTATAACAAAAATATCATAGACTGGGTGGCTTAAACACAACACATATATTTCTCACAGTTCTGAAATCTGAGAAATCCAAGATCAAAGTGTCAGCAGATCTGGTATCTGGGGAGAGAGCCACTTGCTGACTTGTAAACAGCTGCCTTCTGTTTTCTCACGTGGCTAAGAGAGAGATCATCTCTCTCCTGTCTCTTCTTATAAGAGCACTAATCCCATTTATGAGGGCTCCACCTTCATGATCTAATTACTCCCCCCAAATCCTACCTCCTAATATCATCACATTGGGGATTAGGCTTCAACATATGAATTTTTGGAAAATATAAACATTCAGTTTATAGTACTTCCTTTTCCCAAAGAGCTTGAGTAGAGCTTTATTTTAATATCTGTTAAACACAGTATACCTGGTACCCACTGCCACTCTGTCAGAGTTGACATATGCAATGACATCTATTTGCCAGTTTTGTACAGATAATGCTCTAGGAGTTCAAAAGAAGGTGAGAGGTCATATAAGAATCGAACAGCTGCAGTTAGAGAAGACTTCTTAAAGATAATGAAATATGAGCTTGAAACATGGATGAGATGCAGGTAGTGGAAAGGAGACTTTAAAGCATTCAAGCAGAGGAGATGGTATAACCAAAAAACATGTCAGTGAGAATTAGTTCAATGGGTTTGGGATAATGAAGAGACCTTGAGGAAGAAAAATAATAGATTACCACCTATTGCCTAACTCAACAATTGCTTTCCAATAGCACAAAATTAGATGTAATAAATATTAATTTCCTTACCCTACTGTCTTCACTTCCTTGAAGGATTTTAAAGACTACTTCACAAGAATCAGGGGGCAGGCATGGTGGCTCACACCTGTAATCCTAGCACTCTGGGAGGCCGAGGCAGGCGGATTGTTTGAGTTCAGTAGTTCGAGACCAGCCTAAGCACGAGAGGGACCCCATCTCTAATGAAAAAAAAAATAGAAAGAAATTAGCTGGACAACTAAAAATATAGAAAAAAATTAGCCAGGCATGTAGTCCCAGCTACTCAAGAGGCTGAGGCAGAAGGATTGCTTGAGCCCAGGAATTTGAGGTTGCTGTGAGCTAGGCTGACGCCATGGCACTCTAGCCTAGGCAACAGAGTGAGATTCTGTCTCAAACAAAAATCAGAAAGACACATCCAGAAGGAAAATGACTTAAAAACTTCTGTGGGCAACAATTCTCAGAAACCTGAAAACTTCAAAGAATGTATATACCAGACACTGTATATTGGACATGAAGTAACTCAACAGTTAGACCCTCTAATCTGCAAACAGACTAGATGTTTAGTGAGGTTACATAGGAATTGTCATGGTTCCCTGATTCATCCCCCAAAGGGATCACTTTTCAGCTCAGACTCCAATCAGGATCATTTCAGGAAAAAGGCAGCATGAAGCTGCAGCTCACAGATGCAGGCAAAGACCCTCAAACCAGAGAAAGAAGCATTTCCCCAAAAATAAGGATTTGGTACTTAGCAATTTTTAGAATCATTTAACAATATTTAAAATAAATTTCAAACAAATATAAAAGAAGAGACTGAGACTCAGCATTCTGATATAAAAACTCTGCTTCCCTTGCATACCAGCAAAAGACAAAAATGGTGTGGGACAAGAGTAGCAATTTATTCTCAGCAAAACATAGGCAAAATGAAGAAAAGGAAGTCCAGGCTGGATCACAAGAGAGAACATGCCCTTGGGGAAAATCTCTCTGGTCAAGGATGCTAGCCATAGTTTAAGGAAGAGAAGATTAGAAATTAGTACATGGACCCCATTACATAGTATCCATAGTTGTTGCATTACTCATGTTCAAGTTAACTTTTTTAAAACGTCTATATAGTCATTATTTTGTAAGTGGGTTCAGTTTCAGTTGTTCTTAAAAGTTTTTTTTTAATGTCTCCTAAAATCCATTAAATAACTCCTTCAGATAGCTTTAGGGATACCGTTGGAAATAAAAAAGATCTTGTTCACCTATCACACTCAAGATTCTGTGCTCACAATCACCATCCAGCATTCCATGGAGCTTAGGGCTCACTCTCTTCCCTCTGAAAAGCAACAGCAAATTCTTTTGTGATTCACCAAGGACAATAGCTACTAACTCCCAAGGAAGAGTGAGGTTAGCAGTCCTCTCCCCAGCTGTCTGTCTCTTCTGAGAGGAACCTACATTACCTAAAGCAAGTCCCTGGCACAACCACACCTACCCAACCAGAGCATTTCAGCCAGTCAGTCCGGTAGCCCTATATACGACAAGTTGAGCTGCCTTCACCACCTCTGCTACAGCAGAGGGGGCTAGAAGGGTCAGGGTAGAAGCTGGGAATCTGAGTGCTTTTGTGCCTCTGGAGGACAAAATCACTGGCACTTCCAAGAGAGGGAGATGTGAGTGGCATGTACATGCCACAGCTGCCTACCTCTGCCAATCTTATCAAGAAGAAGGCGCCCCTCCCATCACAGGCTCACAGTGCATCCACCCCTTGCCTGTGAGCATTTTTCTGGAGTAGGAGATCACCCCACTCCTCACTATCACAGATAGCACCTGAACCCACGGAGGCTTGAAGGCAGCCTAATCTCAGTCTAGTTCCCCCAGAACTCAAGGAAGCCATCCAGGGGCCTGGAAACTGAGTATCACTTAAACTAGCCCATCACCACTGGCACCTGAATACTCTCCCAGGGGTTTGAGGTCCCAGTGACCCAAATTGCCAGCAACACCATAGCAAGTACCTACCTGCATTAGCCAAAAGTCAGTGTACCTGTCCTTCTCTACACTGAGCAGCAGAATTCTCAGCAGAGGAGAACGGGGCACTGCAAAGCTATCTGATTTGAGCTGAGGGAAGAGATTCCAGATGAGAAGGATACAAGCATAAGAACTCTGACAACATGAAAAAACAGATTGTCTTTACTCCCCCAGAGGATCACACTAATGCTCTGACAGTGATTCCAAACAAATGGAAATTTTTGAAGTGTAAGACGTGGAATTCAAAATATGGATTGCAAGTAAGCTCAATGGGATCAACAGGAAAGTTGAAAACCAACACAAAGAAACAAAAAAAAATAATAATTCAGGACATGAATAAAAAATTTGCTGAAGAGATAGATTTTTTTAAAAGACAGAGTTTTAAGAAATGAAAGAGTCATTTAGGGAATTTCAAAATACAGTGGAAAGTTTTAGCAACAGACTAAGCCAATTAGGAAAAAGGATTTCAAAGCTCAAGGAGTTCAAAAATAAAGCAAAAATAGTCAACAGAAGTTAATAAAGTCTTTAAGAAATATAGGATTATGTAAAATGCCCAAACATAATAATTATACATATCCCTGAAGCAGAAGAAAAGGCAAACAGTGTGGATAACCTATTTGAGGGAATAATGGAGGAGAACTTTCCTTGTCTTGCTAGAGATTTAGACATCCAAATACAAGAAGATCAACAAACTCTTGGGAGATTAAAGGCAAATAGGATAACACCAAGGCACATAGTCATCATTATGACCAAAGTCAAAGTGAAGGAGAAAAATTCTACCAGCTATGAGACAAAAATATGAAATAACTTACAAAGGAAAACCCACCAGACTAACAACAGACTTCTCAGCAGAAACTTTACAAGCCAGAAGGGATTGTGTCCTATCTTCAGTTTTCTTAAACATAATAATTTTCACCCAAGAATTTTGTGTTCTGTAATACTAAGTTTCATAAATGAAGAAGAAATAAAATCTTTCCCAGACAAGCAAACACTATGGGAATTTGTCACCAGTAGACCTGCCCTACAAGAAATGCTCAAAAATTCTCTAAACAATGAAAAGAAGTCGATACTCATTCATGTAAAAACATTCAAAAGTATAAATTCATGGCTCTTATAAAACAGTTACACAAGGGGTCTACAAAGCAACTAGATAACAATCAACATGATAACTGGAACAGTTTCTCAATTATTAATATTAACATTGATTATAAATAGTGTAAATGACCCACTTAAAAGACATAGATTAATAGAATGGATGAAAATAACACAATCCAAGATAGCATCACATAGACTCAACATAAAGGGGTGGAAAAAAATATTCCATGTAAATGGAAACCAAAAGCATTCAAATCAACAACCATAAAAAAAAAGGCAGAGATAGTCATTTTATAATTACAAAGGGATGAATTTGGCAAGAAGATTTAACAATCCTAAATATATACACACCTGACACCATAACTCCTAGATTCATAAACAAACACTATTAGACCTAAGATAAAAAAATAAACAACTTAATAATAGTGGGGAATTCAACACTTCACTCACATAAATAGACATATCATAGAGGTAGAAAATCAACAAAGAAACACTGGACTTAAATAGGGCTCTAGAACAAATGGACCTAATAGACCTTTACAGAACATTCTACCCCCAAACTGTAGAATATACATTCTGTTCATCAGCACACGGAATGTTTTCCAAGACATACCATATCTTAGGATACAAAATAAGTCTCAGCAAATTTTAAAACATAGACATCATACAAAGTATCTTCTCAGAGTACAGTGGAATAAAACTAGAAAGCAATTCCCAGAGAAACTCTCAAAACTACACAAATACATGGGAATTAAATAACCTGCTGCTGAACAATCTTTGGGTCAACAAAGAAATCAAGATGGAAATAAAAAAAATTTTAATTGGATGACAGTGGTGACAAGCTACTAAAATCTCCCTAGAATACAGAAAAATAAGTGCTAAAAGGGAAGTTAATAACACTAAATGCCTACACCAAATATACAGAAAGGTAACTTAACAACCTAATGTCACACTTCAGGGAACTAGAAAAGCAAGAACAAAACAAACCCAAAGCTAGCAGAGGAAAAGAAATAACAAAGATCAGAGGATACAAAATTGAACCCCAAAAGACAATACCAAGGATCAATGAAACAAAAAGTTGGTTCTTCAAGAAAATAAACAAAATTGTTAGACCACTAGCTAGATTAACTAAGAAGAGAATAGAGAAGATTCAGATAAGCTCATTCAGAAATGAAAAAGGAAACATAGCTGATTACCACAGAAATACAAAAATATTGTCCAAAGCTACTGTAAACATCTCTATGTACACACACTCAAAAAGATAGAAGAAATGGATATATTTTTGAAAATACAACACTTTCCAAACTTGAATCAGGAAGAATAAGAAATCCAGAACAGATCAATAATAAGTAGTGAGATTGAATCAGTACAAAAAATCTCCCAACAAAACAAAGCCCAGGACCAGATGAATTCACAGCCAAATTCTACCAGACCTACAAAGAAATTGTACCTGTCCTACTGAAGCTGTTCCATAACGTCAAGAAGGAGTGAATCCTCCTTAACTCATTCTGTGAAGCCAGTATCACTCTGAGGGAAATGAAACAACAAAGAAAGAAAACTATAGACTAATATTCCTACAAACACAGATACAAAAATCTTCAACAAAATGCTAGCAAACCAATCTAATAGCACATCAAAAAAAATATTATCAATATACCATGATCAAGTGGGTTTCATCCCAGGGATGCAAGAATGGTTCAACATGCACAAATCAATAAATGTGATCCAACACATAAACATAATTAAAAACAAAAACCATATGATCATCTCAATAGATACAGAAAAATCATTTGATAAAATCTAGCACCATTTCATGATGGAAAATCTTAATAAATGAGGCCTGGAAAGGACATACCTCAAAATAATAAAAGTCATATATGACAAATCCATAGCCAACATCATACTGAATGAAGTAAAGTTGAAAATATTCCCCCTAAGAACTGGAACAAAAGAAAGATGCCCACTTTCATCACTTCTATTTAATATAGTACTTACTGGAAGTCCTAGCCAGAGTAATCAGGAAAGAGAAACAAAGGGTATCCAAATCAGAAAAGAGGAGGACAAACTATCCCTGTTTGCAGCCAATATGATCTTGAGACAATATGATTCTATACACTAATAACAGCCAAGCTAAGAATCGAATCACAAACTCTATACCATTTATATTAGCTGCAAAAAAATTAAAATATTTAGCAATATACTTAACCAATGAGGTGAAAGAGCTCTACAAGGAGAACTATAAAACACTGATGAAAAAAATTATAAATGACATAATCAAATGGAAAAATATCCCATGCTTATGGATTGGAAGAATCATTAATGCTAAAATGTCCATACTATCCAAAATGATTTATAGATTCAATGCAATCCCCATCAAAATACCAATGTCATGTGTCGCAAAACTAGAAAAAATAATCCCATAATACATATGAAATCAAAAAAGCCTGAATAGCCAAACCCATCCTAAGCAAAAACAACAAATCTGGAGGCATCAGATTACCCAACTTTGAATTATATAACAAGGCTATGGCAATAAAAACAGCATAGTAGTGAGATGTGCACCGTCTGGGGGATGGTCATGATGGAGACTCAGACTTGTGGGGGGAGGGGGGGAAATGGGCATTTATTGAAACCTTAAAATCTGTACCCCCATAATATGCCGAAATAAAAAAAAAAAACAGCATAGTACTGGCATAAAAGTAGACACATAGATCAATGGAACAGAGTAGAGAGCCCAGAAATAAAGGAGATAGACAAATGACAAACATATGAAAAAATGCTCAATATCACTAATTATAAAGGAAATACAAATTAAAACCCCAATAAAATACCTCCTTACACCAGTCAGAATGGCCATTATTAAAACATCAAAAAAATACTAGATGTTGGCACAGATGAAGTGAAAAGGGAACGATTACACACTGTTAATGGGAATATAAATTAGTGTAACCTCCATGGAAAAGAGTATGGAGATTTCTCAAAAAACTAAAAGTAGAAGTACCATTTGATCCAACAATCCTACTATTGGGTATCTACCCAGAGGAAAAGAAGTCATTATGTCAAAATTACACATGCCCTCATATGCTTATCACAGCACAATTCACAATTGCAAAGATACAGAATCAACCTAAATGCCAATCAGCTGATGAATGGATAAGGAAATCTCTGTGTGTGTGTGTGTGTGTATGTGTGTGTAGGCGAGTGCGTGAATGCGCCCATGCCATGGAATACTACTCAGCCATAAAAAAAGAATGAAATAATACCTTTTGGAGTAACTTGGATGGAACTGGAAGCCATAATACTAAGTGAAGTATCTCAGGAACAGAAAAACAAATACTATGTGTACTCACTTATAATTGGGAAATAAATGATGGGTTACACATAGTCATACAAAGTAGTATAATATACTTTGGATACTCACATGGGGGGAGCCTGAGAAGGGGCTAAGGGATCAAAATTTACCTATCTGGTACAATGAATGCTATTTGGGTGATAGGTACACTGAAAGCCCTGACTTCACCACTATATAATTCATCCGTGTATCACAAAACCACTTGTTCATCCTAAATCTAATGATAAGCAAGCAAAAAAGAAAGAAAAGAGTTTCAATAATTAAAATAATATTCTGTGCTCAGAGTGGACCAGACAGGCAAGCAAACTGTCTTAGGTCAATAGCCCTAGAAGCAGAGCCTGAGACAAGGATCAGGTAGGTACATGCAGTTTCCCGGGAAAGCATTCTCACAAGAAACCTGTGAAGGAGGGAGGGTAGCAGGATGGAGCAAGGGGAGGAACTGAGCAAGGATGTGGTCTTAGACTTAGTCTGTCTTTGCCCTGATCTACAGAGGGGCTCTGGAGAAAAAAAAGTCCACACCCCAGAGGCATCCCTTCTTAAGAAAAGAAAGTTTATACTCTTATAGCTCTGTATGCCAGGAAGCTTCCCTCAGCCCAGGACAAGTTTCCAGAAAAGATAAGTAGCTGTGAAACATGAGCAACCGAGATTCACAGAAGCTGAAAAGATGGGTGTCCCAGCCCAATACGGGGAAGCAGCGAGAGGCACTACCATGTCTACTATACAGTCCCTTTGCTAGACAAAATGGGGCCAAGTGAGACAATATCCCATTACAGAATACTGTCTTATTTGGCCCCATTTTTCTGTATCAAAACTCTTTAATCACCATTGCTAAGGCAAACTTTATTCCAGCACCTTCAGACCCTTTAAGGCCCTTTGAGAATAACATGGAGGTAGATTCCAAATGCAACACAAACAAGAAACAGCAGCACCAATGCAACAGTATAAACAAATGCTATTAGATCAGCCTTTGATGTGATAGGGGATCATACAGGACTTGTCACTGAGTACTAGGAACCAGGGAAAATGAACCCAGAGAAAAATGAGACAGGAAAAAATACCTTGACAATTCCAAAATGAAGCAGGCTATTAATTATCAGACAGATCACATCTCTGGATTCAGATATATCCAATTGTATTCCCAGGTCTATAAATGTAATGGTATTCTCAGACCTACAGTCACCTCATTGGTTACAATGGAATAATAAATAATATGTGCCTTGCATATCTGTAGGATTAGAAAATATTTGAGTAGTCCCCTAATGCAGCGTTTGGCTCATTGTGTACACAGCTCAAAAACTGGTATTTATTGCAGAGGCATATATTTCTGAGAATTTATCTATGTACCCCACTCCCAGCAACTGAACTTCTTCATTCCCCAAATACAAACAACTGAATTGGGTTTATCTATTACAGAACCCAAACAAAAGCCACAGATATTCAAATGTTAAAATAATCCATGCACCAAAGCACAGGTCAAAAAAGTAGGGCTGCATTCTTATAAAGCAACTTTCTCTGTCTAAAAGGCAAATTAAAAGACACCAAGCACTGGAGACAGGAGGAGGAAGAAAACTGGTGGATTAGAGATGACAAAATGAAGAATTTGCAAACCACAGCTGGAGCCTGAGCTTGCATCACTAGCACTGAAGAACTCTGAGTAAACCAAGATGGTGCTAAGTCGTCGTCCTTCCCCTTGCTTTCTGAAAGGACCATGAATTGCCAACAGCCAGTCTATTACCCCTTATCACCTAGTGTGGATTAACACTTGTCTGATGTTGAAGGTTCTCTCCAGCCCTCATCCTAACAACCCCATGTGGACTACCACAATCTGATGGCCAGAGTCTCTCATGGGACTTATTCACCCCTGTTGCCAGCATGGATGGTAGGGATGAACACTGAGGACCACGGAGACATGAATGGAAAGTGAAATACACTTCTCCCACACATTCTTCTGTCTTGCCTACATTTTGCCCATTTGACCTTTACGTTTACCCAGCAAAACTCTAAGAAATACCAGATGCTGTTCAGGGCTGCAGCAGTCCACCACCCAGAGGAAACTTGGCCAAGGTGCCAATTCTATGCTGCCTGCAGAGTTGTTTGGGAGAAAAGCAGTGGGATGTAACAATTTACACTTGGATTTTTCTTTTCTTTGTTTAGAATTTGGTGTCCCCTTCCATTTCTCTTTCTTCTCCTTTCACCACAGCTCCAATTAGAAAATTCAATTGCACAAAATTCCACTCCACAGGAACCTATATCAAATTTAGGAAGTCATTGGTGTATAAAGAACATTCATTTCAAGAGGGTAGGACAGAGCGTGCCATGTAATCAAAAGCAATTAAAGACATTCATGCAATTGTGAATACACATTCTCTGCATACACAATTATGGAGAATTGTTCAGAAAGCTTACACGCTGTGGTGCTGGATGGTTTCCAAAAAGCACTTAAGGCATAAGAAACACTTATTTGGGGCTTGCAAACATGAGTTTTGTTTGTGTTCTTGTGCATGTTTGGCAAATACAATGCAGGCTCTGCTTTCAGAACATTTGGCCCTAAATAAAAAGAAATGTTTCATCAAATCCACCAAGGAGTACAGTAAACCCAAAACTTCTTCTATTGGCTCCAGAGGGAGGCTGAGGTAGATTCTGTTTGTTTTCCAGTTTCAAGCAACATCTGGACGCAATCGCCAAGAGTTCTGCTTGCTTTGGCCACATCTAGCCAAGAAACAGAAAGTCTTACCAAGGGCCCAGTACATTAATTGCAAAGCTGTCCAATACTTGGAGCATACCTGGAGCACAGGTAGGAGGGCAAAATGTCTGTGTGAGCAGGTTGATCTCATCCTGTGCCTCTCATTGACCTCAAACATTTACCAGCTGCTCCAGTACACAAAAGGTACCACCCACACACCTATTGGATTCCTTGGATGTGCAGGGCAAGAAGGAGAAGGAGGTGTTTCTATCATCTTTATCTAGTAAATAAGAAACAAACCAAAATTTTGCAGTCTATCAACTAGGCTGAAATACCAACTCTGCCACTCACTTGCTCTGTGACTAAGCAAGTTATATAATATATGTATTATATAATACAGATTGCTCGAGGAGCAATGTTCGAGAAGTCTAATGCAGCATTTGGTTCATTGTGTACACAGCTCAATAATTGGTCTTTATTGCAGAGGCATATATTTCTGAGAATTTATCTATGTCCCCCACTCCCAGCAACTGAACTTCTTCATTCCCCAAATACAAACAACTGAATTGGGTTTATTTATTACAGAACCCAAACAAAAACCACAAATATTCCAATGTTAAAATAATCCATGCACTGTCCTCATTGGTAAAATAAAAATAATGTTACTATCTGCCTCATGAAGCTGTTGAAGACTAATGACAAATGTAAAGTGGGCACACAGAGTAATTTCTCAATGAATATACACTAAAACTATTAAATTATCTTCTTATAGTCTCCTATGTGACTTCTCTTGGACTTCTGTGCAGAAAAGCCTCCCCATTTTTTTAAAAAAAAGCCTTGATCTGCCACCCTCACAGGTGACCACACCACCATTTCCTTAAATGCCAAGTTCTTTGAAAGAGAAATCTCCATGTGCTGTCCTGCCCTCACTCCCATTAACTCACACCTCCTGCTCCCTTCCCCATAATGAGTGGTGAGGATCACTTGATGAGGACAACCCTTGACACGTGACATCAACAACCCTTGACACCTGACTTTGGGTGCTTCCCAGTGGCAGGATATGTTGCTCTACCCCACTGACATGTCGGCCACGTGAACAGAGTGGGACAGTGGAATGTAGGCATGACATTTGCCGCTTGTACACATAAGCTTTAAATGTGTTCACTCAGTCTGTTTAGCCTCTTGAATTCTTGCCTTCAATGCGAGCAGTATCAAAAATAGAGACTACTCCTTTAGGCTGAGTCCAGGAATGAGAAGATGCCAGAAAAGCCCTCCAGAATCACAGCCAACTTGCAGCCTTCTTTTAATGTAAAAGAAATAGGTGTTTAATTTTATTCTGTTGAAAATTGAGTTGTTACTGTAGCAAAAGTTGACTAATACCTAGCACCTGCTCTCCTATCAGCATAAAAGTATCTCCTTCTAATGATCAATAAGGGATGGTCTGCCAAGGACCAACCCTCTTCTTCAGGGAACTTCCCCCTCCCCATTTTCCCCTGTATACATGGTTCCCATGGGTATTGCCATGTTTGTAATTGTCAGCTACCCTGGTCACCAACTATTAGCTCATAGGTGGGTATCTGACCCAGTCTTCCCTGTGAGAAAAGCACGAAGCTATCATACACACAGAGGCAGATGTAAGAGAGAGGATCCAAGGGGACTGGAGCCACTGGTTAAAGTTGTTTTGCTTGTATGGTTAAATGTTCATGCATAGAAAAGAGTTCCTAGCTAAGAGAAAAGGGGCCCAGGGTGACCACAAGTGTACAGAGAAGCAAGAGGTCCTCTGTTCAGACAAGGGAGACTTACCATAAGCTATATGGTAGCTGAGGGACTGAAGCTTGACCAGTCAAATCCAGGCAGAACAGGTCAGTGTCAAAGTGGTTTAATGCCAGGCTCAGACATGGTCTTGCCCAAAGACTTGAGAAACTATCCAAATTCCTTCATGTTGAAAAGTTAAATCTAAAGGAAGAGTACAGGGCTTTAGCAAAGCTCATGAAACACCGGAGTTGGGAAGAGGATCACCAGGCAGACCTGGACCACCAGAGGGGAGATCAGACCATGAGGTTTCTGACAAATCATCCCAGGAATGTGAATAAGACACTTTTCAACCCAAATAGCCAGCCTGGGACCAGCCCTCCTAAGTCTGATCACAAACAGAATTGCTGGGACCTCCGAGACACTCCCACTCTGATAGTTCACAGGAAGAGATTCTGGAACAAACACAGGAGTATTCGGAGCTTTAAAGGTAAAATGGCCTTTTATTTCACACCCTGACTCTGCTTCTTCATTTGTGGTGAGAGAGAGCTCTGCCCCAGTGCAGAAAAGCACAAAAACACCATCTTTCTCCTTTTAGAAAGAGAGAGGGGCTCACAGGGGCAGGACGCCTACTTAATACTTATCCTCCCAAGATATAATGTTCAGAAACCTGTGGGTTGTTGGGTTGGGGGCTGGAAAAACCTTGACATAGGGTGGACTGGGAGCTCTCCTATTGGCTCAGTCCCTGTTGACTCATGTGAGGCCCCATGACTGTCACAACCTGCCCAGGTCTCCCTGGAGACCTTGGACTTACTTGGGTTTACACAGGGGGAGGCTGAGTTTGGCGCAGACAATGGCCTGGTGGGAGGGGGGGACACTAACCTGCAGCTGAAGAACCAGGTGAATAAAGGGAATAATGAGCACAGCCAGGCAGGATTACAAAGTACTAAGGATGGCAATAAGTTAATAATCACTAACACCTCTCCAGTGGTAAGTGTGAGGCAAAGATCTAAACATGCACACAGATACTCATTAATCCTCATAACATCCCTATGAGATAGATGCCATGAAAAGCTCCACTTTACAGATAAGAAAACTAAAGAGTGAGAGAGTTTAATTAATTCTCCCATGATTTATCCTAAAGACATTGTTAAAGGAGTATGTAAAGATTTGGCCACAGAATGTTCATCACAGCACTGTTTTTAATAATGGTAAGATTTTAATAGTGACATTGTAGGCAAACTTAAATATCCAACCATAAGGCGTGGATTAAATATTTAATTTAATTACACTTAAATTACAACTCGTCTACCCTACATTAAAAAATAATCTAGGCCAGGTGCAATGGCTCACGCCTTTAGTCCTAGCACTCCGGAAAGCTGAGGTGGGAGGATTGCTTGAGCTCAGAAGTTTGAGACCAGCCTGAGCAAAAGCAAGACCTCATCTCTACTTAAAAATAGAAAAATTAACTGGGCAATCGTGGTGCACACCTGTAGTCCCAGCTACTCTGGAGGCTGAGGCAAGAAAATAGCTTGAGCCTAGTAGTTAAGGTTGCAGTGAGCTACAATCACACCACTGCACTCTACCCAAGGCCACAGAGTAAGATTCTTTCTCAAATAATAATCATTATCATCATCATCTAGTGGGCATATGGTTTTGAAATAAGAATCTGTCCATCATATATTATTCAGTGAAAACTCGGGGCACAAAATAAAGTACAATCCCATATTTTGGTAATTATAAATATATATGGGTTTTTAAAGAAAGAATATGCACTGAAGTGTTAATAGTGATCTACAAATGTAAGGTTGTGGATCCTTTTGTTGACTCTTTCCGTTATGCAAATCTTCTGATAAAAATGAATTGCTCTTCCATAACAGAAAAACTATATTAATCTTTTAAACAAAGTAGGATGGAGCATTATCAAGACATCAAGATCATGTTTAGGGAGGGATCCTAATTCCATGTACATAGACACAATTGAAATTGCTGTTGCAAGTGGAATTAGTGTAATCCAGCACTTCCCAAAAGTGCATTGCTAGAAAAAGGGGTATTTCACAGTCAAATAAATTGGGTAACTCTGCATACTCCTCTTGAAGATTCACAATGCATAAATTCTGTTAGAAAAGGGGGAAAAACAGTGTAATTGTTTTAACCGACCATTTTCCAATCTTATTTAATTATGGAGCTCCTTTATACTTATTTATAAGTGTAAATAAATATTTATAGTTCAGGAAATGTTCACACATTTTGAAAGTGGTGGTTTTATTTATCACTCATCCTTCTGTTGAGCACACAACACTTATAGAACATAATATATATTTATACGTCATGATGTTTGGAAATAGAGTTTGAATCCAAGTTTATTACTCCAGTATTCACCGGCTATATGACTCTTGAGCAACCTTGTTTTTAAGATGGAGCTAATATCAACTGCATTTCAAGCTCTGTAGTAGAGAGTCTGACTCCATTTTTGATATTTGACCACTGACTTCTCATTATGTCTTACCATTCCTCTTTGCCTCCACATATGGACAAGCTTGTAAAAAAAAAAAAAAAAAATGCCTGTATCTCCTGCTATAGCATTAGCAGAAAGTTTTCTCCCACTCCCTATCCACTAAAATGGGCCAATCCATTCCTTCTTTGCCCAAGCCAGCCCAGATCTGCTTGGCCAACCAGCTCCCCCCAGGAGTCCCTCACTTGCATAATAAGCATTCTCTCAAATTCTTTTGGTATGCATTCTCATCAGCCTCAACATACAAACCAAATCCCAGGTGGGGATTCATTCTGATTCTGCAGGGTGACCACAAAACAGGTCCTTATGAGAATTAAGTCAATTGTGTCTGCCACATAATAAGTGTTCAATAAATGTTTATTATTTTCCTTCTCCAAAATTGTACTCCCCCAGAAGAATAGCTACTAATTGGAGACAGGAAATGAGATTATATACCTCTGACTGAATGCTAATTTCAGGGTGTATTTCATAGTTGAGCTGCTAAAAGAAAAGATAAAAAAATTATATTAAGCATAAAAGTACAGTTTTGAAGTGAACCATTTGCTGTGACTAAAAACAGGGACTTCCAAAAACTTAAACCATCCTGGTCCAAGTAAAAACCCCAGAAAATTTTCTGCATTCAAATCACTATCTCAGAGTCCATTCCAGACAATGACATTTGAAAGGACTAAATAAGAAGAAGAAACAATAGGAAAAGCAAGTTAGAAAAAAAAAAAAGACTCATGCTTATTTACTGTTCTCATGTTCTTCTAAAAATCAAAATGTAGAAATTAATTTTCTCTTTTTTTTTTTAGCAAGATAGAACCTAGTTTCAAAATCTCACAAGTGGAAACAATACAGAATAATTCCAAAACTAGCTCAGGACCTATTTTTCTTAAGCAGTCTTTGGTTTTCCCATGACTGAAGCTTTAGGTGACCTTATTGGAGTTCATCTATTTTCTATATTTGTAATATTTGTGGTTTTCCGGTATCTTTTGAATACCCTTCCTATACTTTGAAAAGTTTCCAGCCTGTGAGACCCACCAGGGAACCTGCTTCCCCTGCCTCCCTTGCAATCTGGGCACAAGGAAGCACATCAGATACACCCCCACAGATTTCGATAAAGAAAACAAGACAAGAAGGCCTTGCAGCACTTAATCTATCTTATTGGAAAGGGAGTGTGGAAGAGAAATAGCAAGCTTTCAGAGTCTGAGACAGCAGAGAATTTAGCAGCCGCATCTTAAGTCACTGTCCTCGGTAAGAACTTGGGGGCATGTATCCACTATCACAAGAATGTGCCTGCAAGGAGCCCTAGAAAATATCATTGTGGTTTTCTTCCTGACTGTGTAGCCCCCAATCCTGATTCCCTTAGTATTCACTAACTTCCTTTTCTGTTTAAACTAGCTAAAAATGACAAGTAATACAATGCTCCAGAACCACAAGATGTTTAGAAACACTATAGAGTCTTTTTTTTCTGGGTGGAGGCGGGGGGGGGGGGGGGGGGGGGAGGGAGGAACAACTATGGTGTTTTATTTTTTTTTATTTCAGCATATTATGGGGGTACAAATGTTCAGGTTACATATATGACCTTGCACCTCCCTCCCCAGTCAGAGCTTCAAGCGTGTCCATCCCCCAGACGGTGCACATCGTATTCATTATGTATATAATAGGCCAGACGCGGTGGCTCACACCTGTAATCCTAGTCCTCTGGGAGGCCGAGGCAGAAGGATTGCTTGAGCTCAGGTAGAGACCAGCCTGAGCAAGAGCGAGACCCCATCTCTACTAAAAATAGAAAGAAATTAGTCAAACAACTAAAAAAAAAAAATAGAAAAAATATTAGCCAGGCATGGTAATGCCTGCCTGTAGTCCCAACTACCCAGGAGGCTGAGGCAGGAGGATCACTTGAGCCCAAAAGTTTGAGGTTGCTGTGAGCTAGGCTGACCCCACAGCACTCTAGCCCTGGCAAGAGAGTGAGACTCTGTCTCAAAAAAATAAATAAATAAATAAATATGTATGTATATACCCATCCCCTCCTCCCCACTCCTATCTGCCTAACACCCGATAAATGTTATTTCTATATGTGCACTTAGGTGTTCATCAGTTGAAACCAATTTGATGGTGAGTACCTGTGATGTTTATTTTTCCATTCTTGAGATACTTCATTTAGTAGAATGGGTTCCAGCTCTATCCAGGATAATACAAGAGGTGCTATATCACCATTGTTTCTTGTGGCTGAATAGTGCTTTTAAACACCTATCTCAACCTATCTTCAGTCTGAAACCAGTATGCTACCTATTCTTACAGGATGAATGAGAGATGCTAGAGATTGGGCAGGTTAATTTTTTCCTGATATTCCAAATGTTAACTAGATGGTTGCTCACTTTATTCCATCCAAGTTAAGTTCAATTTTATATTTGGCTGGGTGAATATTTTGAAATAAAAGGAAAAAATGAGAAAACAACCCTAGAGGAAGATAGAAGGAAACTGACAGCCTGTGAAGACAAGGGAAGCCTTATGTGCTCTAGCAGTAGCAGATAAAGGGGACTAAATGTTGTCACCAACTCCATTTAAGAAAGAAAAAGGCAGTAGAGATTAAATAACAAAACAAAGATTCCATGTTTCCCCACCATGGGACCCAGAATGAACTGAGCTAAAAATTATTCACATCAGCTTCCAAAGAAAATTCAAGCAGAATTAGAACAAGACCAAGGGCATCAATATCCCACCCCTAGGGGGGGAAATGGGCATTTATTGAAACCTTAAAATCTGTACCCCCATAATATGCCAAAATAAAAAAAAAAATATATCCCACCCCTAACAAGTGGTAAAGATCAGATCCAGAGAGGGCTTCCCTTATTCCAGCAGCAAAAGAAAAAATAATAATAATAATAATGCAGATCTACATGAAAGCTTACCAAAAAAAAAAACAAAAAAAAACCTCTATGATATCCCCTGGGGGGGAAAAAAAGGAAAAGAGAAAAAAGCATATATATACACTGTGTTTGTGTATTTACAGATATATATATATATATATATATATACACACACACACACACACACTTTGTTTTGATTGACATACATCTATATTATGTTTTGTTTGATATACATATATGTCATATATATGTATATACCAGGGCTGTCCGGAAAGTATCTAGCCATGGATACAATGGATACATGAATACAGTGGCTGGATACTTTCCAGATAGTCCTAGTATATGTACAGCCTCTGTCTGTGTGTATATGTATATACATATATCCTGAAACAGATAAAACCCCAGCCTCATTCTGCCAATATCTGGGCATTCCATAGATTCCTATGGATTGAACTAAATTAAAAAGAAAGCCCTGGAAGCTGAGGTTCAGCCCTCCAATTCATGAACACAGGGCAGTAGGCGGGAAGATTAGATGCTTTGAAGACTGTGATGCAGGCCCCTCCAACTTCCCCTTCCTTCTAAGAGCTTATATATACCAGAAGCTGGATGAGCCTCTGGGAAGACACCCAAGAGTAAGTGTCTGTTGGGAACAGGAAACAGGATTGGATGTCGGAGATGATGGGACAAGAAATAAAATACTAAAAGAGAGACTGTGCAGGAAATAAGGCTAATCATCCTGTGCAATAAATTGAGCAATAGGGATGATCGTTCCGATTCTCCACACCTAGGAGGAAAAATATCCTTCATTGAAAGCCAGGATATTGTCTTTTTTAATCCTTACAACACCTTGAGGTACACATTATCCTCATTTTACAAGGAAGCAAAATGGGTGAACTCAAGATAGGCACTAGCATGAGCTCACTTTGTGGACCAGTAGAGATTAAAACCTACCTCTGTTTGACTCCACAGCCTGTATGTCAACCACGACATGTTTTCCTTTATGCTAGACATGGTTTTCCACTGAGATGTCCTTTCTTTAGACATGCAATGTTTCAGTTATGTTATAGTAAAGGGCCCTCCCAACGGCCACATGCATTCCATTTCTTCTTTGTGTCTTAAATTCCCTCCATGCTAGATGTGTCTTTGGAAGCTGAAAAGAGGCTGCTTAGCTGAGACCTTTATGGTGGAGTCTATGTAAACATACAGGAAAAAATACATAACTAAGGTTCATACTCTTCAAAAACAATATCTAAATCATTCAAGTGGCTTTATTAAAACTTTCACATTCTACCCCCACCTTGGTACATAAAAACAGCTACAAAAATCTGACATAAGATCTTTGTCAAAAATCCTTACTATGTCTTCTTTCAACTCACCAAGATTCTTAAAAAAAAAAAAAAATTTGAAAAGTCTCTGGGCAAGCCACAATGAACAAGCCCCACTCTCCCTTCATAAATCATGCTATTGTGTAGTGATGCACCGTCAAGACAGGCCACATTTATCTCCCCAAAGCAAGCCTGGCAAGAATATGTTCAGAAAATATTGGTCATGTTATCTTTCCAAAAGGTTAAGAGAAGGATTTGCTTATCTATAATGATTTATGGAACCGACAAGTGGGTGTACAAATGTGGCCAGGAAATGCATACGAGTAGACAGCATGGCTTAGAACAAAATTATGGTGTCAGGACACAAAGCTGATAGCTCCATTCTATAATGGGACAAAAGAGCTTGGATTCATAAATCACATTTGTCAAGAATAAATAAAAAGAGAACCAGATGAGGCCAGTGGCCCTTGTTGTTTTCTATCTCTCTCATAATTTGTTGCCCTGCCCTGCCTTGCCTCTGTTAGAGATAAGAGCCTCTATTGCTTTCTCGCTATCTCCAGATTAAGTCTGAACACCAATAAATAAGATACACGGGCTTCTGTTTGTGTGCCCTGTCCGTATCTGACTTTCCTAGTGACTGTTAAATGATTTTCTGTGACTTGGTGATTTGAGCAGTGAATAGGTGTGTCTGAGCAGGACCTCATGTTGAACCCATCCAGCCAATAAGCCCTCAGTGGTTACAATAACAAGACTGCCTGAATTTCAGGTCTAGCTGTGCCAATACCTGCCTGAGTGACTTTGGACAGCTTCCTGTTTTCACTTCTTTCATATGCAACACCATTAAAAAAAATACATCATCAGTTAGAAAAGCTAAGATAATAATGCAGACAGACCCACAAGAACCATGTGAAGTCGTGCCAGTGCCATTCCATCACCAGGCATTTTGGAGGGTTGAGGGAGGGAGAACAAGCAGGTAAATATCTATAAAAGTGACTTAACAGCATGTCTTATTTCTCTAAACGAAGAAATGGAATAGATATATGCTAGATTTGTCAGTCTTTTTAATTCTGAAACTACATAATTGACCTTAGAAAGAAGAATAGCTTACCATCTGCTGATTTAATTGACATTTTAACATCAACTGAACTGTTCTGGAATAAAGATACTTTATGACTTCCTGGTTTTTGCAGCACATTCCCTCTTGTGTTTTACTGTGGCCCTAACAAAATTCAAAGGCAAACAAACTTCAGTACAACTCCCCCTCCTGCCCCTCGTGCTATTTTAAGCTCTAACTGCACAGTGAGTAGCAGTTGGTATAAGCACCTTGCTAGAAGACCTTTATTTTAATTCCCTAGAGAAGACAGTTAACCTCCAGGTGTTCCATTGAACGGATACTGTGCATGCTGGGATACATTTGCATTTGTTTTTATCCATTTTGAAGCCTGAGTTTAGAACAGATATCATTCCAAGATCCGTTGCAGGAATAAAATATGGAAAGTATCATTAGATCAGGTTGTGGTCCCCTGCTCCCTCTCCCAGCCTGATCCATGAGTGGCCCATGCTCCTACAAGGAGACAGCACGGAGCACCCCAGTCCTCGCCCTCATGTTTCACCTCTGTGCTCAACCCCAGCTCCGTCTGAGCTGGCTCCTGACTTGCTGGCTTCACTTCCCACGTCCAGATTAGTGCTCCCCCAGCATCCTGATTCAGCCACTCCCATCTGGACTCTGTTGCCCTTCCTGGGACAATGATTTGTACCTGCTCTATAGGTCTACCTAATTTTCAGTGAGGCCACCCAATCAAGGCCTGGCCCTCCCAGACCTACCAGGAGAAGAGACGTGGCAGATTATCTGTATGAGGCTGCAGCATCCATACTCAGCCACCTCAGAGTGTGGACTCAGAACCTTCCACTTGCTCTGTTCCTTAACCAAGAAAACATAGTAGAGTTAAGAGTCAGAGAGTTACTGAAGAAGGCTGATTATCCCAGGACAGGGAAAACCCAACGGACATGGGAGCCTATGATTTTTTAAAATAATCTTTTATCGAACTAGAGCATATGTGAAGAGGAGTTCAAAATTATACATGTTCAGGTTGATGGGTCATGGTGGAAGAACACACCCCTCTATCACCCAGCCAAATTCAGAAACACAGCATCACCAGACAGCATGCCAGAAGCTACCCTCACGCCCTCACGTCCCCACAAGTCAGCAGCCCCTCCTTCATCCTCAAAAGAAACCAACATCCTGACTTCCGTCCCCAGACAGTAGTTTGCCTATGATTGAGTTTTATATAAACGAAATTACACAGAACATATTCTTTGGGGTATTTCTTCAGCTTAACATTGTGAGATTTGTTCATATTGTCACATGTAGACCATTCATTTTCATTTCTGTATAGTATTCCACTGAATGAATGAATATACTGTAATTTATTTGTCCATTCTAATGTTGATGGACTTCTGATTTATTTTCAGTTTGGAGCTATAACAATGATGTTATAAACATTCTTGTACTGATTTTCAGTATGTACATGGACACATTTCCACTGGGTATATACCTAGAGTAGAATTTCTGTCATAGTCTTTACCAGATGCTGCCAAAACAACTTCTAAAGTATTTGTACTAATTTACACACCAATTTATTATACTACCAGCAGTGTTTGGAGTTCCAGAAGCCCTACTTTCTCACCCATACTTGATATTGTCAGTCTTTTTAATTTTAATCCTTCTGGTGTATATATGCAAGTACTACCCTAGACCTAGGCAGAAGTGGAATCCACTAGGCCATAAGCTTACGGTAGCCTTGCTATGACTCTCCTATTATCTCCTATAGAATTGTTTCCCTACCTATATGTGGTAAAGAACCATTCTTTCTTAATCTCCAATTCATAGACCTATAGCTTTATAAAATACAACAAAAATTAACTACTAGAAAAGTTAAATTTAAAAGCCAGAAACATATATTTGACGTACATAAAAATTTAAGTCAGAATTTATTGTTACCAGATTCCGTAGGTACAAGGTTACATATCAATAAATAATCAATGCATCAATAAAATATAATCAGAACAAACAGGGCACAGGAAAAGAATAAAATATGTGCATCTTATTCATGGAAAGTATACATAGAGAGTCTTTATTATAGTCATAACTTTGTGTCTTTTCACACTCACAACTAAACTAAAACTTATGAGTCAGCAATTCCCTACATTAAGCACCTTTGTACACATTTTGAGCAAACACCATGTATATCAGTATTTAGCCCTGTATTTACAAGTTTTAATATAACAAATGCATCTGCTCACCTAAATTAGATTGATGCTATTTACAAGGAATAATGTATATCTAAATGATTTCCGTGTTTTGTTTTAATAATATTCCTAGTAGATAAACCAATCCCATAAGGGTATGTTGACAGAAAGGGAAGAAAAGAGTTTAAAGCAATTTCGACAAGCTCAAGACATTCATTTTTAACTTTTTAACATGGTCCTACAGGGCATGACTAGTTTGCAGCTCACACCACATAGAACTTATCATGCAAATTCTTCACCAGAAATATTCCATTCAAAGACAGTCCCTGATCATTGCTGGGATGCAGCAGCAATGGCAAATTGCTATCAAAGTCACTTCCATTGATGTATTTAATACTCATCTCTCTGTGAGCCAGTCACAAACAGTAGGCAGATTGGCACAGTCCTCAGGCCACACTTTTGAATAGGCCCCACCTGAAAAATTGGTCTGTCAGTACTTCTGCAAAAACTCAAGGTAAACAGACACAGCCTCTTTTAAACACTAGAGAGTCACTCAAAGGTCTGTGAAAAGTTATCATATTTAGGGCAATGCATGAAACTGTTTTATTCCTCCAGAGCCATGCAGGTGACAAAAGAGCCAACAGACTGTCATGTCTTTAGTTTCAAAATTATGCTATTTCCACACAACATTAACTTTACATTCATTTACAAGGAGTATGTTTTTGTTTGAAGTTCTTATAAATAGTGGTTGTCATTTTACATTCATTACAATAGCAGAAAACAGTTTTAATCAGACAAATCTAATTAACATAAACACATTATGCTTTCACCAGCAAACAAAAGAGAGAGAACCCCGGGAATAAACTCTAGTGTCCTGGTGAAGGAATAGGAGTAAATTCTAAAGACTCATTTCAATTCATACTCTCACTACTGAATCCAGACCCACCAGCCAGGAAGCTCCAGCGTTGCTGTGGTCAATCCAGCTAACAAATGGATGTACAGTGTCAGTCCATACCTGGGGTACATGCTTCTACCCAACAAGATGTCCATGAAGCAAGAAACTGGAGCCTTAACTTGGCTTGGGAATTGCTCCCAACCACTGACTTCTGTGAAAAAGATTTTCACAGAAATATTGTTGTTCTTTCACTAGCACTAAATGGTGTCCCACCTGTCTCTGTCCAGTTCAACTTCTGCTTTGGGGCTCTGCCAATCCTTCCCTCCATCTGTCTGTGCCAATGGCTCTCAACCCCGTGCCCCAGAAAACAGCTGCCACGCAAGCATGCCACCAGCTGTTGATGGCTGTGTAAGGTCCCTCTTGCTCCAACAGGGAATACATGCTGTGACAGTCCAGTCCATCAGCTGACACTTTGAGCTGCATAGGACTTGTGGCTCAAGGTAGAGGGGACATGATGTGCTGGGAATACAAGGTAAAAGCCACAGCATGAAGTCAAACAGGACTCAGAGGAAGAATATGAGAAGTTTGCCCCCTGAACATATTCAAGAGTATGGTCAGAGCAATAATGGTTTAGCTCAAGCAGAAGCATGATTCTGGGGGGCAAACCAGAGACCAGTGGGGTGACAGGATGCTTTTAAAGGTAGCATGAGATTGTGGGGGTTATATTTAATATTAGAGTGACTACTGGCTTGCTAGCGCCAGGTTGACTCCTGTGATCCGTTAGCAGGCATCCTCAAACTACGGCCCACGGGCCACATGCGGCCCACCGAGGACATTTATCCAGCCCGCCGGGTGTTTTTGCCACCACTGCCTGTCCTGCTTAGCAGCCGGCTTGTCCAGGTCCCCACTGCGCATGTGTGGTATGTGCGCCGCACTTTCCAATGGCCCTCCAACGGTCTGAAGGACAGTGAACTGGCCCCCTGTTTAAAAGGTTTGAGGATACCTGCTTTATAGTGTGCTCCCAAACATTCAAAAGGGTGCTACAAACACCAAAAAGGTGAGAACACGATTCCATACATTTATCTTCCTACCTCCCAGCGCAGTGTTTCTTAAAGTGTGAACCAGAGGGAAAGGAAGGTCAAAGGGGAAAAGGGGAATGAGAAGTGATGCTTTAAAAGGCAGATTCTTCACTCTCATCCTAATCCAAAACATCAGAGTCTCTGAGAGTGAATCCCAAGCACATAGATGGCTCTGACTGAAATATGGAGGAAATCTTAGTCCCAGGTTAGGAGGCCACTGCTGCTGGCCCAGACCCTGAAGCCCAGCTCTGTCCAAGGCAATGAGGGCCAATTTAGCCTCACATCCTCAATGGGGACATTAGGGGTCAACCCCACTGCCATAAAATCTGGCTGCTTACATGGCACATGAGCTGACCCGTCCCCAGCCCTTGCCAGCCTGGCCTGAGTCTGCTTTCCTTATTAGCTCTCTGGGGTTCAGCTGGAATCAGAACTCCACCCCGGAGTGATTATAATAACCACCCCTGTATGTTAAGAACCTACAGTGTGCCCAGTGCCATTCTGGGTGCTTTGAACAACTTCTATCATCCTTACAACATCACTCTAAAGTAGGAATTATTATCCTATTTTATAGATTCAAAAAAAGAGGCCCTGAGAAGTATTTGTATGGCTACTGAATAGTAAAAGTTGTCGTCTCAACCTCCACACACAAAGTTGGACTGCAGCTGAGACTCTAGGACCCTATCTAGTTCTTATCATCGCCCCCTCTTTCTGCCTTCAGTCCCATTTCCTGGACCCTCAGCTATCCAAGGCCCTGCCCCCAAGCCAGTCTCACTGTCCAGAGCCATGGGGGTGCTGCCTTTGTCTGTGGGGCCCAGTCATCTAACTGAGCACCCTAGGATTTCAACCTGGGCCTGGGTCAAGCCAGACTCTTTTTGCTTTTGAAGGTTGCTAAAACTGGTCACTGAAATAGAAAGGCTAGTTGGCTATCACAGTTAGACGCCCCTGGACCCAGTCCTGGCATTTCCACCCTTTACTTGCTGATGAAGTCTCAGGAAACCTGGTGGAAAAACTATACAGTTATGAGATCTTGGAACCTCAACCAATCCTTTCTGTTTAATAATAAGGCAGTGTTTCTCAGAGAGTGGCCCTTGTGCTACCTGCATCAGAATCACCTGGATTGCTTTAAAAATGAAAACTTCCAAGTGCCACTGAGATGTCCCAAATCAGACTTTCTAAGTGGTTCCTGAATTTCATGAGCATCCTCATCATAGAAACAGCTTGTCACCAATTGTCTTCATCTCTGAATGGCTGTATATTTGCTTTTGTATATTTTGAAAGAGGAAGGAAGGAAGGAAGGAAGGAAGGAAGGAAGGAAGGAAGGAAGGAAGGAAGGAAGGAAGGAAGGAAGGAAGGAAGGAAGGAAGGAAGGAAGGAAGGAAGGAAGGAAAATATACATCATGGAGACTAGAGACCATATATAACCCACAAGGTGTGAAATATTTACTATCTAGCCCTTCACATAAAAAATTGCCAATGCCTGCTATAAATGATGAAAAGTTGTTACCAGACAGGTCCAGGTCTGTTTTGTACATATGCAGTAAATCAATCGCTGTGACACAAGTTTTGCAAAAGAGAAAAGATTTAATCACACAGCCACTCATCAAAGAGACAGGAAGTAGGAGAACAGCTCTCAAATCCGTCTCTCTGAAGATAAGGCTTAGGGATATTTATGGGTTAGAAAAGTAGGGTGGTCGAAGGCATTTGGAAAGGTGACTGGCATGGGGAAAAATGAAGAAATAGGTTTATTCCACACAAGCACACTTGGGGTTCATGGAATTTCACAGGACATATGTACAGAAAATGGCACCGTTAGCATGATCTCAGGTTGGAGCATTTGGCCCACCAATGACAAAAGGTCATCTCTCGTGCGCTTGTGCAGGCCCAGTTGAAGGGTCATAGTCTCAACTGGTTTGAACTGGACAGGAGCTGGCCCAAGTGCCTGAAAACACCTGAAAGAACCATTATCATGGTGACTTACGAAAGTTATACATAAAGTAGCCAGTGAAAGTTACATTTCAGCACTTAGCAGTGTGGCCTTCAGCTACCATGGCCTTCAGCTCTATGGAAAAAGGGGGGAAAAGACAAAAATCAAGTGACCAAGAACAAGCAGGGCAGGCAGATCGGATCAAATTAACCTGTCAGTTTCAAAGTTATTATGCTAGGCCATGCGTTCTCAACAGAGATATCACAATAAAGTTGATTTTTAAGGGAGTGAAAAAAATTTCAATCATTTTACACATAAAACAAAGATATATATATATAGTATATAAACAGAAATAAAGGATATCCACAATTTGAAATTTCATGATGAAGGATAGCAATTAGGAAAAAAAAGTCTAAACATATTCCATAGTAGGACAATAGTGAATGAGAGGTTGAGAAATACTGTGCTAAACAATTGCTAAAAGTGTGAGGGAAATGGCTCCATGTGTGGGGTGTGCATGTTCTTGTGCCTCATGCTGGTGGCTTCCCTCTAGGGTCAAACACACCCATTAACCCACTTGCCTGGTCAAAGCTGTAGCACTACTACCCAAACCCTACCAGGACAACACCATGGGTCCCACATATCAGTCATTTCTATTGTTCAAGACAAAGCCAAGAGATTTATTTTTGTGAGCTGAGAAGCTTACATGTGTTGTCCCCATTTTGGGCCCTAGACATGATTCACAGCCAGGGAGCATCCCCAGGTTCCACTGTGATAAGTCCAGGGGTATTAAATTCTGCCAAGCTGGAGAAGTAACTGGCAGCCAGAGAGGTAAAACCTCTGAGTAGCAAACATCCACAAAAGAGTTGTTTTTGTTTCCTTGCCACTGACTCCAATCCACATCCTGCCCATACAGCTGTTCTTGCCAAGGGCATCAGAGAGTTCTGTGCTGACAATTTCAGTGGATATTTTTCTCTTCTCGTATTACTCCACCTCTCATTGTCCTTTGAAAATCCTCCCCTTCTTGTTATTGCCCCTCTTCTTTTCTGCAACTCCTTACTTTGTTGATTTTCCTCCTGCCTCTCTGACCACTTCTTTCCTATTTCCTTTTTCAGTCTTCTCTTTCCCTACCTGAATTTTGAATGTTAAAATTCCCCAGGGAAGACCTAGGCCCTTCCTCTTCTTTCTCTATGTTCTCTCCCTAGGTTAGATAATCCATCCCTAGCATTAAGTGTCATCTATATGCTTTTGAGTCTGAAATTTTTTTCAGCATATTATAGGGGTACAAATGTTAAGGTTACGTATATTGCCTTTGTCCCTCCCTCCCCCCTCAAGTCAGAGCTTACAGTGTGTCCATCCCCCAGTTGGTGCGTATAGCACTCATTATATATGCATATAAATTTTTATCTCTTCACCTCACCCCTGAATTCTGGGTTCATGCCCACCTACCGTCTTGACATCTCCACTCTGATATCTAAAAGATATCTCAAATTTCAGGAAACTCTTTATTTTCCCTTCTCTTTCAACCAATCTAGTCCTAACCCAGGTGTATCAGTTAAAGTCCATCAAGAAAACAGAATCACTGGAGGTCTTTCCAACAAAGAGAATTTAATACCAGAAATTTTCTAACACAGGTGATGGAAACAGGAGATGGTGTGGCACCACTGCTATGGCCTTTGGGAGATTATTATGTCATAAGGGTAGAGCCCTCCTGAATGGGATTCATGCCCTTATAAAAGTGACTCCAGAGAGCTAGCTAGCCTCCTTTACCATGGGAGGACAGAGCAAGAAGGTGCCATCTATAAACAAGGAAATGGTCCCTAAATAGATGTTGAATTCGAAATATCTTAATCTTCAACTTCCCTGACTCCAGAACTAAGAGAAAAAAATTTCTATTGGTTATAAGCCACACAGACTTTGGTATTTTTTATAGCAGTCTGAGTGGACTAAGGTAAGCCCCAAAATTAGCCACAACAGGAAGTCATCATCACCTGAAAGGCTGGAAGGAAAGGAGAGGTGAAAGTGTCATCATAGTCCAGATTCCAGTATACAAGATGATAGAAGCTAGAGACTTAGAAGAGACAAAACCCCTGCTACAGATACTTAAGGCAAAAAAAAAAAAAAAAAAAAAGAAATACCCCTGGCTTCTCCCCTTTTCTTGCTAATCAGTTTTCTACCATTTCCTCCACTGGCCAAATCTACCAAAAGCCAGTTGACAATGGAGCCCAGGAATTATGACTTGGGGGTCTTATGACACAGAGCATAGCATAGGTAGGATGAAGAAAGTATATGAGAGCAAACATAAAATAACCAGTCTTCTCTTTCTTAATAAATGGCACAGTCGCCACTGAGTTACCAAAGCCAAATTATGGAAGTCACCCTTTATGCCACCCTTTTTCCTTATCATTCACTATGGTCTAGTATAAAGTCCTGTCACTTCTAGCTCACAGATAAATCCATCTACTTCTCTCCATCTCACCCATTGTTGTACAAATAGCCTCTGTCTTTCACCTGGTTAACTTCAAGACCTCCTTACTAGTCTCCCTCTACCACTCTTGCTCTGCTTCCAACATCCACACAGCAGCCAACGAGAAATTTTTTAATTTAAAACCAAATTATATCATCTGCTCAAAAACTTTAAATGGGGTTCTCACTTCTTGTAATTGAAGTCAAAGGGAGTCAGACCAACCCTCCTGCTAAAGAAGTCTAAAACTTTGAACAAAACTTTTTAAAGAGGAGTCACTAAACAACAAAAAAGGAAAACTCTTGAGGAAGCGAATGATCATACTAGGCACCAAATTATTCCTTTAAAAAAAAATGTAGGTGTAATACACAGCCAAACAAAACTAGGCACACAGGAAGCAAGTCACCATGACCAAGAACCAGCAGAAACAGAATACAAAAATAGATTCTCAAAGACTTTATATATTGTGATTATCATAGTTACCATAGGCTAACTAGATTATTGGCTCAAAAACATAATAGCCAAGTTTGGGAAAATAACTTAAAAGTATAAAAAGTGACATAGCAGGTTTTTTAAAACTAAATAGAAATTTAAAATTTTAAAAATGCAATAAACAAAAATTTCATAGTAAATTAGACTCAGCTGAAGGAGAAATGGTGCCCTAGCTTATAGGGAGAATATATAATACAAATATAGACAAAAAGGATGAAAATAACAGAAGAGAGCATAAGAGACATAGAAAATACAATAATAAGAAGGTCTGATATACAATTACTTGGAATCCTAAAAGGAAAAGAAGAAAAAGAAAGAGTGGGGCAAAAACAATATTTTAGAACTGAATGAAAACATCAATTCACAGATTCAAAAAGCTGAATGAATCCCAAGTAGAATCAATTAAAAAGAAGTTCATGCCTGGATATATCATAGCAAAATTGCAAGAAAACATAGACCAAAAATAAATAAATAAATAAGTTATAACATCAGCCAAATGAAAGGAAAACAAACAAACAACAATAACAACAACAACAAAAAACAGATGACAGTCATTCACAGACAACTTATCAACAATAACAAAAAACAGAAGTGAAGTATCTTCAATGTGCTTACAGAAAATAACTGCCAACCTAGAATTTTATACCCAGAAAAACATAAATTATCTGAGAACTAAGGTGAAATAAAGGTATTTTCCAGCAAAAACCCAGAGAAATAATTGCCAACAGCCCTATGTCACATACAAAGGATGTATTTCAAGCAGAAGAAAAAGTATTTAACATTAAATGTTAGATGTGCAAAAGGAATGAAGCTTAAGCAAAGAGATCAATATATGAGGTTGAGATTATATAACTAAAATACACAGGGTCTTAGTTTATAATCCCCTTGGAAAGCAGAGCCAGAGAATGACTTACAAGCAATTTATTCCCAGGGAAGAGGAATAGGGGATTGGGAAAGCAAAACAGGAAAGGAGGGAAAGCAAAAAAAAGGGGGGTGGGTTATTCTTGAGCAAGTCTCTTCTGTGGAAAACTGGACCTCACATTCACCAGGGCCTTCTGAGAAGCCAAGTAAAATAAATGTGTCACAGAATTGTGCACCTGAAGGCCACAAGACAGTAGTTATTCATCAGCTTCTGTCCCTAGTTTGTCATTAACCTCCTCACAGTCATGCAGATTCCTGCAGACATGAGGTGAGAAATTTGAGAAAATATGAGATGGAGCATGAAAAAGGGTCAACATTTTTGTAGGACTATCAGGTAAACAGAGTTAAAGTATTCTCAGGTCCTTATCTTTTCTGGAATGAGAGTAAAGTCATTGTTTAGAGTTTAGACTTTGATAAGGTAATGATTTCTAGAGTAACCACTGAAAGAATAAAATACTCTGTAACTTTCGAATAAGAGAAAATGGAATTTTAAAAATATTTAAATAGGAAAGGGAAAAAAGATTATAGAATATATAACAAATATAAAGTACAAAATAAGAGGGCACATTTAAACTCAGATACATGTGTATATATATTGCAAATGCACGTGAATTAAATTTCTAGTTAAAAGACAAAAATTATCAATCTGAGGTACAAAACAAATAAACAGTAAAATTTTACCATAGTATATAAAAGATGTGTTAAAGTGATCAACATCTCATGTCATCAAATCAAAATACTTATTGTGGTCAAGATGTCCATTCTTCCCAAATTAATATACAAACTTAATACAATAAAAATTAAAATAGCAACAAAATATTTTAGAAAAATTAACCAAATAATTCCAAATTAATCTGGAGATTATTCAAGAATATTTTTAAAAGTAGAAAAATAATAAAGAACGCTAAAAATATCTATAAAACTATGAGAACAGACAGACATAATCAACATCAACTCCTATGGGAATACTGTTTGACAGTTTTTCTGAATGCTTTTACTTTTGGTATTTCATTTGATCCATATATTAAACCCTAAAAACCAATAGGCATTTTATACAGGAAGAATCTGAGGCTCAGAAAGATTATTTTGTACTAAGTTACACAGCAAGTGATTATGCTAAAGCCTAATTCCAGCTCAAACTCATTCCTGGCACAGTGCTCAGTTCATATCCGAGATATATCAGAGAAGTGAAATAGATATGGAAGTGTGAGAAGTAGCCTTGACTTATTAAACAGTTGCTTTTCTCTGAGCATAGAAATGGCAAAATACTGACATCGTGACAACACAAGCAACAATCTCAGGCAGAATTCTCCTTTGAGTTTTTAAAATCTGGTATTAATCAGCTACTTAGCACAAACTTTAAGGACTGGTTTTCCCCCAGATAATGTCATGAGACTGTAATCTTTCCTCTTTCTCTTAGAACACCAGGATTTTTTATACATCTTTTGCTACTATGAATTTTGTTTGTTTGCTTTTTCATTTATATTTATCAGCTTACATGTAAAAGCATTTGAGCTGCTCAAGGCTTCTACCTTGCACCAGCCATATTCTCCTTGATATACCTGCAGACATGCCTGACACTTCCATTGTCCCTGTGATGTTAGCAACTACTTAAAGCTGACTCTGTGGCTGGTCAATATCTAACAAAGTACTACATCTATATGGAAATATATGAGTGAACAAATTTGTCAAGTTTTAGAAATTGTGAAGGTTGATGATGATGATGATGGTGACAACAATGATGATGATAATCATGATGCCTCCCCTCACAACATCAGGAAATAACCAGTAATTTTATACACTGGCTTAATACAGAAAACAAAATCAGGAAACTGATAAAGTGAGGACCTTTCTTCAGGAAGTATGCTTCCTATTCCCCAAATTTAAGCCAACACTGAAAGGGGTGAATGGAAAGTCTGTACATCTAGAGACATTTTTTGATCAGGAGAGAAGAATGAAGGCTCTGTTTCAAGACCATCAAACATTTCTGCTCAGTAAGTCCTGTAAAAGGTACAGTGTTTATTCTGGAATTATAATATGTTAGATTTCAAATGAATGGAATATGAAAACAAAGAAGAAAATTATTCATTTAGGCATTCACAATGAGCATCAAGGAACCTAGTTGTGTACAAATATTTTTTTCATGTTTGTCTCAAAAATATCCCATTTTAAGCTAAATGAATATTTTGAAGGATATTTAGTGGCAAAAGACAGTACTTTTTACAGATTTTTATATGTAGTATTTATATATTTATCTCACATCTGAAAAAAGAGTTCAGAATCCTCGTGTCATTTATATAGTCAGTTTTATCATGTAAAAATTGATGCAATTATGTGACTTCAAAGGCATTTCATCAAGTCATGAATTCCTAAGCCTCTGCCTATCTGCCTGCCTGCATATCTCATATATTTCTCTTTTTTTCACCAATATTTGTCTAACTATGCTTCATATTAAAAATAATGGCAATGAAAGAAGGGAACTATGCCTCCTTTATAAAAACAAACCCATATTTCTCTTCTTATAAAAAAAAAAAAGTGAGGCTTTATATCCATCTCCTTGGGAGAGCAAGCCATTCTATTACGGAGACCTGAAAAATCCTGAACTTTTTCAACCTCTTCATCTGTGTGTGACTCATTCACAGTAAATCCATGCCTGAACATTCTTAATCTAAACCAAATGTTGCCTCATCATCCCCAAGCTGAAGCTATGCTAAAAGCTCAGCCAACCTCTAATTTTCCTCTGACAACACGCACTGCCAGAAATGTCACTTCTGAGTAATTTTTTTTTTTTTTGACTCCTTGGCTAGTGATTACTCTCAAACTCCTCAGTCTTTGAGATTGTGTTTTTGCCCTTAATATTTGTTCTTCTTTTCTCTTTCTGCTTTCTTTTCCTTTCTTCTTCCCCCTTTCTGCTGGCCTCAGTCATTAGCCCTTGCACACATCATCAGTCCATGGTCTCAGTCCTAGTGCCATCCTTGATGTCTCCCCATAAAACCAGACATGTCCAAAGGTTATCAATAGCTTTCATGCCAATGGAGTTGGGAGATCATCTTTTCCAGCTCTTTACTATAAATCAGGAAGACTCTAATTTTAGACAAAGCATGGATGACAACCCCTCCTCCACCAAGGGCCAGCATACCCATCTGGTCCCATCTTTAAGTGTCTCTTGAGTACCTGAGTTTTTCTATCCCATTGAGGTATCTGGAACCAAGAGAGAAATTCTGCCCTGGCCCCAAGTGACACTAAGACTGAGCTCTGCTTTCTCACCTCCTTCAAGACACCCCTACCTAGCTGAACCTGTGACTACAGCCAGAATGACTAACCGATGCTCACATTTTATCTGTGCTGCACCTGCCTCTTTTCCCAGAATCTGATGCTGTCCTATGCCCACGCCTGGTTACAGTGGGCATGGCCGTGTTCTTGCTGGGACAAAGTTGAGTGGGCTGACCCTCACCAGGACCCAGGGCACTGCCTGTGAGCTCTGTTTTCTCCATGTTCCTCCTGAGAGCACCCTGCCATCCTCCTTCTTCATCGACTCATGGGGGCTCCCCTGTGCCCCCAGCACGCTGCATGTCTGGCATTACCACCTCACTGGGAGCTGCCACTTCCATGGGAACCATCAGAGCTTCCACTTCTAAGACACCGTGGCAGAAAGTACATCTAATAGGGGACAAATTGCACCAAACTCAGGCTTTAAACTGGGAGTACCTGATCCCCAGACAGAAGGCCATGGGCGCCTCAAAGCCCAGGGTAAATATGGCACAGCTTCTAGGGGCATCAGTTTTACTTAATAGCAATAAATAAAAGAGGGATTGTTATGGAGTACAATATAGAAGACATATTAATTTGTAAAGATAAAACCCAAGACTTGTAGGAAAATTTTAAATTCAAGTGAAAAGAAGATAACGTCAGGATTCTAGGCCATTCCTCCTCATCCCACCCCCCCATCACCCAGGTGTTGGCAATCACTCTTCTCAGTGATTGCTGAGAACATTCCAGAGACATGACACTATGTTCTTTTCCTGTCATTTAAGGGAGTTCTCATTGTGCCAAGAGTAACTTTAATATTTACAGACGTGGCCCCTCTGGCCTTGTTATCAATCATTTTCTTGAGGCCATTCCAAAGTTGTGCTTGAGAGAAGTTTGCAGGACTGATGTGGCTTCAGAGAATTTTCTTCCAGATTGGTATGGAGAGGTAGAATAACCTTTTTACATGGGTTATAAAGGGACTGACATCTCAATAATAATTATATAAAATTACAATTTCTCTTTTATTGTTATTATAAACAGAACGACAATGAGCATTCTTAGCATCATCTGTGCCGAAATCACTATTTATTTCTCTAGGATTAACAGGGGAGGTAACTCTTTCTAAAAAAATATCAATTTGGCCTAATATTCCTATTTTTATAAACCCCTGAACTAGGTCATGAGTATCAAACAATCTCTTATACTGGAAAGAGGAGTATCCGTGAATACTGAGGTCATACAAAGGTTAGTTGTTGTCTTTGGGTCCCCTGGCCACCTCTGACCCCAGCCCAAATCACTGAGACATCCCAAAAATAGATAATGAGAAACAAAAATGAGGTAGGTGTAAAGGAAACTTAGATTTGGATTCCAGTGCCAAGCCCTCCACCTCTAGGAACTCTGGCTACTCACAGAAATCATTTTTAATACATATATCTTAGCTCTAATACTAAAAATCTAGAAGCGTATAGATAAAATGCTATGGCAGAGAAAAATGCACTTGAAGGCCATAAGAGCAGCTGAAATTTAACGTACAGAATTATACCTTTATTGCTCAAAATGTAGATTTTTAAAGAGTATGGCAATGGTGTATCAACAGAAAATATGTACGTAACCCATACAACAATGACATGCAGCTGCTACTTATCTGGTTCTGTTAGTGCTCAACTTACAAGCTCACACCCTGGGCCTGATTCATTTTGGACATCTGCCCACACCCATAAAGACCAAGAGAGCATACAGTTACAACCCAGTACTTTTCCCTGCCCTGAGAGAACCTGCTGGATGTGTATAGGGGTAGACAGAAGGCACTCTAACTGACATTGATTGAGCACCAATGCCCTGGTGCTTCATGCTTACTGACTGTTTAATCCTCACAACCACCATAAAAATTAATATTACTGTCATCACCTTCCAAATAAAAACACCAAAAGTCATGGCAGGCATAGATTTGTTGAATATATTAAATTTGGCCTGCAGACCCAAATACAACACAGAGTGGTGATTATGGAGGTTGACACATGGGGCCTTTCTAAGGTGGTCCTAAAGGAATAAATGGCATGTAGGCACAGTTAATGACCCACTGAAACCAAGATCAGTGAGGCCAGAATTCAGAAAGGGGTTGCATTCCACTATGCAAAATGATGGGAAAACCCAGAGCCCATAGAAATCTCACAGACACTCTGTCTGCAGTCTTGTTCAGGGCCAAATTATAGCTCTCGATTTATCCAATAAAAGGCAACTCAAGTAATTTCTCAAGGTCAATGCAAGCAGTACACTCAAAGCCACAGCTCTGTTGCCACTGAATTACAACAAAAAATAATTGCACCACATCTGTTGCATCTTTGGAAAATAACAAATTTATAATCAGCAAAACTGAAAAGAGTGTTACCTTCTCTGTTTCCCAAATCCCTGAGAAAACGCTAAGGACCAGAGGAATATGACATTGTGCAGAATAGCAAAATAACTCAAATAGTGTGTGTGGTTTTTTGTTTTGTTTTGTTTTGTTTTTTCGGGTTAATTAAAGACATCGCTCTTGCCTCAAAAAGCTTCAAGAACTGCCCAGATGGATCCTTTTTTCTCATTGCTCATAAATTACACAGTTTGCTGCATCTGTAATTCACAGAAATATATCATAGTGACCAGTTTGTAAATACCAATGCCAAGCTATCAGTCCCTTTCAATACTTGCTGTGATTATGGATTAAATGATCTCATAAACATAATGGTTGTTTCACATTTGGCATGAGGCTGTCTCAGAGTCCCTACAATCTGTCATCGCTGTTAATGAGACATTGACCTCCTTGTAACCCAAGCAAAAAAGGTTCCTCTTTGAATGTCAGCCAGGAAGAAAACCCTCCAGAACTTCTGCAAACCCTACAACCTCCTCTCAAACACCATGTCCAGAACGGCCTCAGGGAAAGGGCCAGTGGCATGACCAGATGACAAGGGCTACATCTGTGAAGTATGAAATGGAGGCATTGATGATGCCTGGGATTATTTCTCTCCCCATCATAGCTAGGACCACCCTAAACAGGTGGAGCCCTTAGAACAGATTTTTCAATTTTCACTGAAGACCTCCTAGTAGCAGAGGGTGGTAAACTCACACTCAGGGGTGTTGGAGGCATGGCTTCTAGATACTCCCATAATTTCAAAATGTCCTATAAATCTTGTATAATATCCTTAAATTTTTATCACACATCTTACACCCTATTCCACAATATGTCCAGGTTTAATTTAGTATTAATATTTAAGAAGCATTGGATCAAGTGAAAGTAATATCCCAGGAAGAGGAATTATTCTTATCCTGGACATGGAGTAGACTATAGTCTTCAGCTGCACAAAAGTCACAGGAGTTCATGTACCCACCCCCTTCAAAATTCTCAATTTTAGGGAGTTTTTTTAATAGAGACAGGTTCATTTAATACCAAGAATGAGGGAAATTGATAAAATTGAACATGGTTTCCAGTTACAGAATAATCTAAAATATCTCCTTTCTTAGGTAAACTAAGCCATTCCCCTATACTCTTGCCAAATTTCATAAGAAATGTTGCCTTTGTGTTACTGTTAGTAAATCATGGGTCAAAGACATAGATATTGGAGTTTTATTTATATTTCTTTCTTAGCAATGAAACTAAAGGTTGGAAAGGACATTGAGGAGCAAGCCCAGAAAGTCTTTGAAATAAAGGGTCTTTTAGATACCATCCAGCTGTATTTATCTATGGTTGACGGTCTTCAAACTTCATGTTCACATATGACTTAAGAGAAATTTGAAAAACAATGTGCTTAATCACACATTTTTCTTCATAAGTTTAAATTGTTACAAAAGATATAATATCTGGCATATAATAAGTATTGATATTTTTAAAATCAGAGGGCTATATATCACTCATTTAAATATTTCTGATGAAAAATTAAGTATGGGGGTTGGCTATCAACCATCATCTCATTTTTAAAAAATACGTGAACAAGCTCTTCTTGTCTTTTTATGCCTTCTTTTTCTAGAACTTGTATTTCCAACAAGTTATTCCAAAATAAACTATAGAACTTGTATTTTCATTTTATTTTCTCCATAGAGAAAATAAAATAGAATGAAATCTTATCAAAATGTAACTTTATATTTTATTCTTGAAAGTCTTTCATTAATTACACTAATATTCTCTACAACAAAATGGATATACAAATAGAATTTTTAATTTATTTATTTCATTTGTGCACACATCTCTAAGTTTATTACACAAGTTTTGCTATAATAATGCTGCATGTACAACACCAGAATATCAATGGCCACAATAATAAATATTTATTTTTCTTACTCCAGAGTTTCTGGGTCAGTAGAAGTGGCTCTCAGCAGGCCACAGGCCAACTGGTCTTAGCTCCAGACCTCGGATTGATTCAGGTCTGTTCCCTATCTCTTCTTTCTTGGTCAAGATCTACCCTGAACATTTTCTTATCAAGGTGGATGACATAAATTCAGGAAGTAAGATCAGATCACACGAGCACTTTCAGAGCTTCTACTTGCATCCCATCTGCTAAGATTCCATTGATCCAATCACATGGACAAGTTCAACATCAGTGGAGTGGGGAACTATATTCTTTCTATTACAAAGATAATGAGTGAAAAATTGAGAATATAAATCCAGTTGATCATTTAAGGTTAAAAAACTTTCTTCTGATAGAATTACCATTATGATTATTGTAACACAAGTATCAAAGCAACAAAAATATATTATAATTCTTGAAAAGTAACCATTAAACAAAAAATAATTTTTGGATAGGGAATTTTAGAAGTTTGATCTGACATCTGTGGATAAATATTATAAACACAAAATTAAGCCGAATTTAGTATTAATTTCTTAACTAATTTTCATTTTTATGGTTAAAAGTATTGAGAAACCTGTTTATATAAATAAGGAAAAATAAAAATATTTTTATGGTAATGTTACACAATTCTTTGAACTCCTTCTCCATTTTATGCCCAAAATCACATAGTAATCCACCATCAAAAACTAATTTTTAATGACCTGGATGCTGACAACTTGATTCAGTCTTCTTTCAATTTTGATGAAAGCAAAGAATTAAAAACTATGTTTTGCAAAAGATTTTATTACATAATCATTCTGTTTATTTACTTTTTTAATTTCTGAGCATTACATGTAAGAGACTTTACCAAGATCTACTAAATGACTATTAATTATACCTAGTTATACTGGATACTCTTATTTATGGGCACCTGGTTTAACACAGTTTACTGAGAAAGGAAACGGAAAATACAATATTTCTAATTATAACACAACTGTTCTAAGCAATATTTGGGAAGAAAATTCTTTGACTTTATAACCAAAGTTGGAGCAGCAGATAAATTGTGGTAGATTATTTTCATATAACCTAATGATGATACCAGTCCTCACATCAAACCAATCACCAAGTCAGAGTTCACTTTTGTCCAAAGAATTTGACTTCATTTTTCAATTCAAACAAATATGTTAATATGGGACCTTATGACATCCATCTCAATTTGAAATGCAACAATAGTCTAGAATAATTTTATCCTACTTTTTCAAAGTTCAATTTAAAAAGACATCAATTGAACATCCTGGATTTATTAATATTGACCGTTTTAATGGTGTCATCCAGTGGTACATGCAAAATATGATTTAACTTTAGGAGCCCAGGCTTGTTTGTGAATAAAATAGTATTTCCAAATCTAAGGAGGATTAAAACCACAGACAGGAAGAATAAGGCTTGCGTTTGCCCAGTCATTGAAACAGCTTGTGAGTGGAGAAACTTACATACAATTTCCAACATAAGTCCAAACCAACGCAGTTACAGGACTGGGCATGTACCAACCCAGATTAACAGAAGGGGACAGTTCAAATCACACTGAAAAGAAACAGGGCTCTATAAACATCAAAAGGATATACAGAAATTTTGCCAATTTTATTGGCAGTATAAAACTCTGATTATCTTATAGATGTTTGACCAGAGACCATCAAATTACTGTCTTTTATCCCTTCCCTACTTTCATGGATCTTTGGCCTTATAGAGTTCCATCCAAGAAAAAAGGCAAATTAAACGGAATGATTGACAGCTGGCAAGGGAGATGAGGCAGCAGAGGGTTTGAAAATCTGAAGGACCTGAAAGGAGTATGGCAAGAGAAAGTGGGACTCAAGGAAAAACGCTCCTTTAGGAGCTGAGAGAAAAGAGAGCCGGTGACATGGAGGGACCAAGGAGGGAGGGACCTCTCCCTTCACTCAAGGGGGATTCTGTGTGAGGATTACAGAAGGTGATTCAAGTCTGAAATAATTAACTGCTCTGAACATTCTTCTGCAGGCTTTGTTTGTCACTAATGGACTGAGATAAGTCTTTTTCCTCTGTTGGACTTTGCTGTCCTTCCCATCACATGTTAAAGGCTTTGCAATAGACTTGCATTTAGATGCTGCTTGCAACATAAATATGATCTGGAGAAAGAAGAAAAACTTTAATTCTGAAGTTTTCACTTTTCCAGGTGGAGGTGGGAGAGTGGCTTGCCACCCATGGAAACTGCCTGAGATCCAACAACAGGCCACAGGGCCAGCCAGATTCCTGGACTGGGAAAGAGTCTGAGAGGAAGAACAACATGCATCTGTAAATACCCCAAAGCATGTGGCTTCCATTCTGCACAAGTGAGTGGATCCTTCACGTCTTGGTTATGTCCAAGTACCTACGTCTTAGAGTGATGTGCACCCTAAAGATTGCTATCTTTAAGAAAGTGTATTGCGATTATCCTCATTAACCAAATGAAGACCAGACTTTGCAGGATCGCCAAGTTTGGAAGTGTAAGACCCGAGAGACTAGAATTCAAGTTAGCTGTTTCAGCTCAAAGAGGTATGCACAAAGAGTACAAAGCAGACATGCATTATATTTCTTAAGTTCCACACCATAGAATTAATATGGAGGAAGCTAGTAGCATCTAAAGTTTATCACTCCTTCAGCAATTCTTCCATCTTTTCCTTTCTTTCATTCTCTCTCTTTTTCTATGGAGGAGATGTGACAATGCTATAGCCTTTCTATTTCACAAAAATTAAACATTTTTATTCCTATTATCATATTCCATACAGCCAATTTCAACATTCAATAGATCTTTTTCTCAATGCACAGAGAAACTGATCACAACTCTTAATCATTATCACCAGCCATGGTTGTAGAATTCTAAGATGACCCTGCAATAATATTTGCCCTTCTATAAACCCTGCCATTAGTGAGTGGGGGAAACCTGTGATATGACGATATGTTAATACTATGCCCGTGCTTAGGTTTTGTTCTATGGCACAGTTGACTTTAAGAAAGGGAGATGGTCCAGATGGGCCTAACTTAATGAGAGAGTTGCCTTCAGCTGATGGGAGATGGAGCTATCAGAGGTTCAAACATAAGAAGGATTCAATGTGCTACTGGCTCTGAAGGTAGAGAAGGCCATCTGAAAGGGACCTAAGAACAATCTGTAGAAGTTGAGAGTGACCCCCAGCCAATAGCCAGCAGGAAAACAAGACCTCAGTCCTATAGCCACAAGGAACTGAATTTTTCCAACAACCTGGGTGGGCTTAGAAACTGATTCTTCCCCAAAGCATCCAGATAAGAACCTTTGAGACCTTCAGCAAGAGAACCCAGCCATGCTTTGCTGGACTTCTGGCCTATAAAAATATGAGCTAATAAATGGTGTTTTTTAAACTTCTAAATTTATGGCAATTTATTACACAGCAATAGAAAACCAGTATCCCAGCCTTGGATCTAAAATAAGGATGTTCACACAAAGGAAAAGAGATCAAGGAAAACTTTTAGAAAAAATTTGGTTTATCCTGGTAATTCAATGACTCAACACGTATTTACATGTACTGAACATGCTATGATTGGCATAGTGAAGGAGTTATTAATATCTATTGAGAAAATATAGTTGCCTTCAAATAGTATATGTAGATCATGATCACCTCCAATTCTTAGAGTTACAAATATTGAATTTTTGAGGGGAGAATAAAAGCTTCAAAAGGGAGTCCTAAATGCTTCTAGAGCCAAAGAGAACAAAGGAAAGGTTTTTCTGCATAGTAAATTTGCATTTGAAAAACTGGGGTCATTAGGAGCATTCGCCTTGTTATGCTTACATCCAGAACTCATACACCATCTCCTCTGAAAGGTGCTTGGTTGCAAAAAGAGAAAGTTAAATATGCAAAAGCCAGAAAAAATAAGAGGCCAAACGTAAATCTACAGATTTAACAGTTAGGCAGTGAATGGCAGGGCGAAGGATGCACATCTCCTGGAAAACATCTTTAACTGTTGCTACTGGGATAATAAATTCAACTCTCTGTAAAAATGTTCCTCTTAAATGGCTTTGTGAAATTATTCTCCAGGAAGTGTGAAACTTTATACATTCACTCCGTCAGAGGAGAATTTAAAACCACTCATATGTTACCAGCTTACAGCCGATGAGAGATGAAGTCTCCATATCAATAACCACAAATATGCTGCCATGATCAAGATGCTTCCACAATGGTGGGGCCAAGAAGGAGCCCTGTGCCTGCCTCCTAGGACCAGAAACATCGTCACCATAGCAAGCCTGCTGGCTCACAAGGCAGACAACCACAGCTGTGCCCGCCTCAGAGGCGGGGAAGAGGATATCTATCAGTGAGGTTAAAGAACCTTCCAAATCCTTCATTCTAATCTTCCTTGGTCTTAACTTCCTTCTCCTAAAGATACAGAGTAATAAAAAACCAGTAGAAATCTGTCTTTGTACTGTGTTGTTAATATTTATATTTAAATTTAGTCCAAGTACAGAGCAAAAATTTATCATGACACATTAATGAATATGAAAAATTTATCACAGTACGTTGAATGAATATGAGTTTAACTTTTCTAAATATTTCCTGATTCATGTCCTTCTAACAGTAAGCCAATTTCTCTGCCTGTGCCATATCTATTACAGCCTGAGAAGAGAGTAGGGCAAATGTTGTCTCGGCCAAGAGGAGAACATGAAAGAGAGGAGTCCAGGTCCAACAAGGGAGAAAAGAAGCCTACCCAGCCAGCCCTGCAAGACCCCCCGCATTTCAGAGTTCCCAGCAAGAGTGGAGGCTCTGGAGAAAAGTTGGATCCATAATAAGTGAAATAAACAAGCTAACCTTTCTTTCCACATGCAAATATGCTAAGAGGAAATTTGGAACCCTCTTGTGCAAAGGCTTCACAGTAGTTTGAACGGAGAAAAGTGGGGAAAGAATTGAGGCATCCAATGGTTGGCAACAGTAGAGTCAGAACAAACTCAGAAAACTGCCTCTTTAGGGGGCAATGCTGAGTTTGCATTACACATCAATGTTGTAAGGTCTAGCATGACCAACTAGTCCTGGTTTCCCCAGGGATTTCCTAGTGTTAGCACTGAAAGTCTTATCTCTCAGGAAACCCCTCAAGCCTACATGAATTGTCTCTTTGTATATATCAGCTTGCAGTCATTAATTACAAATAAGTGTAGTAGTAAAAGTAAAACAGAGACATTTAATTAGATTAGATAGCCATTTAACATAGATTTTATTAATTTGCCATAACTAACCCTACCTTCAAGGACAAATGGGAGATGTATAGTTATCGATAGACACTCATTTAAACTGCCTTTTGAGAATTGCTTCTGGCAGAGTTTTGGCATGACATCTGATTTCTTAAAGAAGGGGGAAAGTGTTAAACTGATCTATGTTTTCAACAAGTACTTAAGAGAACAATCCTTCTCTGCATTAGAATCATGCCAGGATAGCACACACATATGTTAATCTGGATTTGTTGTAGCTGTTGTAAGATACCCGAAGCATCCATAATGGGTAGGGGCACAGTAGGCAGTAACACCACAAAAGCAGTGGCTACAAATGCATCACCAATATGAACCATGTTGGGCAGCAAAGGACAATAGAATTGATGGGTCAGCCCAGCCACCCCTGTCAGTGTCGTGGCTGCATGCAGGAGGGAGGGGCACATAGAGGTAAAAATGAGAGAAGACCTAAAAGCCCTGCCACCTCTTTATCCTTACTCCAGACAAAAGGAATCATTTGTCCACAGCCTTCAGCTACTCATTTTAGCTTCTAGAATTGATCAATAATGTGCTTTTGCTTTTATCATCCAAAATCAATAAGAAAATTACGAATGACATCACTGCAAATTAAGACTACTTTTAGGGAGATGTGTCCTGTCCAAATGAGTCACATTAATGCAAACCTCATGTAGAAGGGGTCAGCATATAGTAATATAAGATGCCTCGTCCTAACCACGCTTATTTAAATTTTAGGCCCATTTGAGTTTCAGCTTCTCTCTTTTCACCTCCCAGTTCCCTTATGGATGTGATAATTAAAAGGAAAAGTGGTAAAATGGTATCGGCATGCATGGATCATTGAAAAACTAAATCATCACCTTCCAGTAAAAAGAGAATTGGTTATATATATATATATTTAAAACAAGAAATATGTTCATTTGCTACAACTTTGGACTACGACACAGTGAGTGGGCAGCCTTATGATTCTGTAAACAAAAAGAAGCAATGGACTGATGGTCTGTCTCCAGAGGAAACATGCAAAGCAATATACAGTAAATGTGTCTTTTTATATATCAGGTACGGAGAAGAGAAGGGCTGTGGGCACAACCTCAGATCAGCAGAGAAAAATGAAAAGGAGAAGGACTATCAAAGTGGTAAACCCTGCTACAACTGCCTCCACCCACCATGCACTCAATACAGAAGACTCAAAAGGGGGCATTTGCTGTCAGTGCTCTGCCCAGATCCCCAGGGTCCTCTTACTGATTAGGCATGCCCCTCTCCCAGGCTTTTTATTCCTCACTCCTAACAGCTCACCCTTGCAATCTCTTCGGAGCACTATCTTTGGGCTACTAGAGCTGCCAGATGCTCCTAGGAGTTTACATCCTCCTGAGGTAGCCTACCGTCACTGACTAGCAAGTGCAGGAGTATAAAGGCCTAGAGCCCTGCCTTGAGACTGGACAAACTCTGCTGTGTGGTTTATGCCCCAGACCTTCCCCCCTCAGAACCGGATTTAGGTGAGGACTTCCCCTGAAATCTCACCCTTGCTTGGCTTCCCACCTTCCTTCTCCTGCTTGTCCTGGGAGCATGTTCCTTCATAAATCATTTGCACATGAATCCTTATCTGGAAGTCTGATTCTGGGGAATGTGATACAACTCCTATTTCAATGTTTTCCCTTTTTTTGGAGAAGGAAATGTAAAATTAAATGTTATAAGGTAACATAAGTCTCAGTGTCATTTCTAGTGGGAAGCCAAGCAGATTGAATTTTCTGTACAAAATGTGGGGACTGAGAAGAGAATGCAGACCTAGGCAATGAGCCAGATTCTACCTTCTCTTTAGTGCTAAAGTTCTGTATCACCAATAAATATTAGGGAGGGAAAAAAAATCTCTGCAAGTCCAGATCACAAGGTGATAAAAGAACCAGTTCTCTGCAAAGGTGAACTCAAGGTCCAAAGTCAAGCTGCTTTTCAACACCTCAGAGGAGGAAGGTGCCAGCCTTGCCCTTGCCCCAGTAGCACTGAAAACATCAAATGTTATCTTTATATCTAAGAACATAGGCTCTTTGGCCCCTTGATGCTTTCCAGAGAGTAAGGCTCAATAGAAAAAGCATGAGATGGGCTGGAATTGATATCTATGCTGTATTATCAGCAATGAGCAATTGGAATCTGAAATTGAACAAATAATACTATTTATATTAGTACCCATAAAAATGAAATACTTAGGTATAAATCTAATAAAATATCTATTACATATACAGAAAACATATGAAACTCTGATGAAAGAAATTAAAGAAGATCTAAATAAGTGGGAAGATATTTGTGTTCATGCACTAGAAAACTGAATATTACTAAGATGTCCAGTATTCCCAACTTGATCTATAGATTCAGTGCAACCACAATCAAAATCCCAATAAGCTATTTGGTAGATGTCAACAAAATTATCCTAAAGTTCATATGGAAAAGCAAAACACCTAGAATAGCAAAACAATCCTAAAGAAGAAGAAAGTTGGAGAATGCACACTGCTAGATTTCAAGAGGTCTCATAAAACTACAGTAATCAAGACAGCAAAATATTGGTGAAAGAATACAGACACAGATCCATGGAAAAGAATAGACAGCCTAAAAATAGACACATAGATTTTGTTCTGATGAGGGATAAATAGGTGAAGTACAGAGGGGTTTTTTTGGTGATGAACTATTTTATATGATTTTATAATGGTGGATATACAATACTATGCACTCATCAAAACCTATTAAACTTTACAACATAAAAAGTAAACTTTAATGTATGCAAATCTGAAAAAAAAAAAAATCACTTAAGAAGTCAAGATGATCCTACAATGGAATGCAGAATGTGGTAGGGAAAAAAATGTAACTATATTTAGAACTGTAAAAAATAAACTCACTAAAGGAATTAGAGGAAAAAGATGTTGACCTAAGTATCTTTGGAAATTAATAGAGTCTGCAAAATTAAAAGCAAAAGAAACTGTACATAAACAGAGTACTCTAGTTGATAAAGTTGTTCCCCATGGAGGTAACAAGTAAGTAATTCTGATCCTGCTACACATGTATCCTGGAACTTAATAATTAAGTAAATGGATGGCAGGTGGTGGGAGCCAGGTTTCTCACTGTTGGAGTGGGAGGTTACAGGTAAGCAAGGAAGGAGGCTAGAATTATCCATGAGGTCACAGAAGAGAGTTGGAGACATCAACGTAAACTTACATTTAGCTTCATATATATATGGATATGTGTATATTCATGGGTTAGTATATACACATAAATTTTCTTGCTCTGTCAGCTGAAAATGCCTAGAAGCAACAACACCTCAGTAACAACAAGCATGCCTAGTGCCCATAACTTGGTTTCTGTATTATTTCTGTATTCCAGAGAAACAGAACCAATAGGAGATATATATGTAATATGTATATGTATACATAGAGGCAGAGAAGTATAGATAGACATATAGATAAGAAGAGATTTATTAAGGGACTTGGCTCATGCAAATATGAAGGCCAGAAAGTCCCACACTATCCAGTCTGCAAGTGCTAGATCCAGGAAAGCTGGTTGGTACAATTTAGTCCAAGTCCAAAGGCCTGAGAATCAGGGAAACTGTTGACATAAGTCCCAGAGACTAAAGGCCCAAGAACCAGGAGCTGTGATGGCCAAGGGCAGGAGAAGATGGATGTCTCAACTCAAGGAGAGGGAAATAATTTGTCTTTCCTCTGTCTTTTTGTTCTATCCCAGCCCTCAATGGATTAGACAATGTCCATCCACATGTGTGAAGGTGGATCTGCTCTATTCAGTCTACTGATCTAAATACTAATCTCTTTTAGAAACACTCTCACAGACACACTCAGAAATATTTTACAAGTTACCTTGGCATCCCAGTCAAGTTGACATATAAAATTTACCATCACAGTTTCTAGTACCATTCTCCAATAAAAGGAACCAAGGCTCCTTGAGAAAATGAAGATTCTAGGACTGGGCAGGAAATACACAATATGAGCCTGGAGCATGTATAGTGCCAAAAAGTAAGGTAATACTCAAAACAAACAAACTCACAATGATGGGAGTGTGTCAAAGGGACATAAGAGCCAGCTGAAAGAGCTCCCAAGAGCCAAAACTGAAACAACATGAGCAACAAAATAAAGTAACATTGCATTATAACCCAAAGTATAAAATAAATATCCATGAGTTCATACTGATATAAATGACTGAATAGATAAATAACTGGGGAATAAGAAACAAATTTCCCATGCAGAAGAATTTCAAATAATTAATGTAGACACTCTACAAGGAGGTGGAGCATAACACCCCACACTTTACATGTGGGCTACACATGACTTTCTTCTAAAGAGGGCAGTATGGTAAGCAGGAAGGGGAGGATAGTGTGGGAGAGTAGCTTTGCAGTGCAGCAAGCTGACAACAAACACTATCTCATGCAGGTGATCAAGGTCTCCTGCACTCTTCAAAATTGTCAAGGTCATCAAAAACAAAGAAAATCTGAGAAACTGTCACAGCCAAGAGGAGACAAAGGAGACATGATGACTAAATACAATGCTGTAATGTGGTATTTAGGATAACGTGGGATCCTAGGACAGAAGAAGAACAAGGAAAAACAAACAAACAAAAAAAAAAAAAAAAAAGAAAATCCAAATAAAGTATGGCCCTTCACTAATAACAAAGTATCATTATTGATTCATTCAATTTAACAAATCTACCATAATTGGGAACTTAAGTGTGGAATATATGGGAACTCTCTGTATTATCATTACAATTTTTCTGTAAATCTAAAACTGTCCTTAAAAATAAGTTTTATTTAAAAAAAAATATTGTATTCTGCTTCTAGCTTCACTGATAAATCAAATGGTGGGGAAGGACCCAGGAAATCCTCTGAGTATTAGTGTTCCCCATCTATAAAATGGTAACCTAAATCAGTTTTGGTAAATTAATCCTACATAGAGTGTGAGGAAAAAAACAGAAGTTACTGTGTATAAAAAAGTGATGCAGATTCCTTCCCTCTCTTATAGTCTATCTAGATCCTTGCCGCTCAAAATGCGTTCCACGGACCAGCAGCATTCACATCACCTGGGAGCTTGTTAGGGAAATAGGATCTCAGGACCTGCCACAGTTTCATTGCGGAATCTGCATTGTAACAACACCCCAGGTGGCTGGTGTGCCCATAAGAAGCATTTTTCTAGATGGTCTAGATAGTGGTAAGATCACAGGCTCCATGCAGATGAGTCCTATACCAACAGTCCATTTGGAAGCCCTTTCAAAACTCTATCTCCCCATTTAACTTGCACTGGCTGCTGCCATGTACCTTATAAACTCCTCCTACCCGACAACCCAAAATCAAAATCCAAATAAGAGCTTCCATTTTGGGGTAATCCATTGTATACCACAGTTTTTTGCAGCAGGAGAATAATGTAGTTATAACTGAATTTATTTATTTCCTCGCTGATCCAAAAGGCACATGACATGCCTGATTCCAATCTTCCAAGTTTGAAGGTTTTTGTCTACTGACATACTAAGTTTATCATGAAATATATCATAGTATAGCTGTTGCCACTTTACTGGATCCTGCCCAGGCATAGCTTAGGAACCTTCTTCTTAGCCCCTTGAGAGGCAGATCTGCTTCTACAAACTCATGCCATCAGCTGGCTTCTCCTGAGCCACCCAGGCTGTGCAAGCCTTACTGCTCTTACTTGCCCAAAGGCCTGGCCTCCCACCAAGGCTACGGGTCTCCTTACATGTGACTGTTGTATAAACCCAAAACCAATTTGGCCTTTCCCAGAGGAGCCTAGCCGTTGTCTCAAGCCCACCAACCAACTTCAAATTATTTCACTGTGTTCACCAAAGACCTGAGCTCTCATCAGACACACCATGGAATGCTGGCCAGACCAGGCACTGGGGCTGTCCCAACATCCTGTCTGCTGTTTTGAAATGTGTTAAGTGTTCCTTAAAGATATTCCTAAATGCTCTGGGAAGAAATATAAGAAGGGTTTCACAATCAAATAGGCTTGTGAAATTACTTGCTCTCTTGGAGATTCAGTGTTCATTAGCATATTAAGGGCTCTGGGTCCTCTATAAAAAAAGGAGAAAAGAAATCAATTTAACCTTGTTTAAGCCAGCATTTCCAAAATTTATCTAGTCATTGAACCCTGTTTTGGTCAGGACATTTCAAAAAAACTAATTTGAGAATAAGTGGCTAAAAAGAAGTAAAAGTACAGTATTACTAAGAAATTTCAAATTACATAAAACCATGGCACAGAGATAGTTGTTTTAGAGCAAAATGGCAGACCAATATCCCTGACAAATATTAATGTGAAAATCCTCAGCAAAATACTAGCAAACTAAATTCAACAACACATTAAAGAAACTATACACTCTGATCAAATGTAATTTATCACTGGAATGAAGGAATGGATCAACATATGAAAATCAATAAATATAATACAATGCATTAATAGACTGAAGGAAAAAATCACACAATCATCTCAATTGATGAAGAAAAATGACTTAAGAAAATTCAATATTCTTTCATGATAAAAAATAATCATCAAGCTAGGAATAGAAGAAAATTACCTCAACATAATAAAGGTCATTCATGAAAATCCCACAGCTAACATCATAGACAATAATGAAAAACAGCTTTTTCTCTAAGACCAGAACAAAGAAAGGATGCCCACTTTTACCACTTCTTCTCAACATAGTACTGTAATTCTTAGCCAGAGTAATAGGCAATGTAAAGGAAACAAAAGACATCAAAATTGGAAAGGAAGAAGTAAAATTATCTCTGTTTCTAGATGACATGATCTTATATGTAGAAAACCCTCAAGATTCCACACATCCCCCCCAAAAAAGCTATTTGAACTAATAAATAAATTCAGCAAAGTTTCAACATACAAAATCAACACTCAAAAAGCAGTTGTATACTTCTCCATGTAAGTTCACAGGGGAAAAAAATCAGTTGTGTTTCTACACACTAACAACAAACAATCCAAAAAGAAGATTAAGAAAGCAATGCCATTTGCAATAGCATCAAAAAGAATAAAATACTTAGGAATAAAGTTAAAAGAGAGGCAAAGACTTTTACACTGAAAACTACAAAATATTGTTGAAAGAAATTTTTTAAAATATATAAATAAATGAAAAGATTTCTCATGTTCACGGACTGGAAAACTTAATATAGTTAAAATTTCCATACTTTCCAAAGTAATCTACAGAATCAATGCAATCTCTATCAAAATCTCAATCTCAATGGCATTTTTTTTTGCAGAAATAAAGGAAAATGTAAAATTTATGTAGAATCTCAAAAGACCCTGAAGAGCCAAAATAATCTCAAGACAGAAGAACAAAGCCAGAGGCTTCACACTTTCTGACTTCAAAGCATGATACAAAGCTACAGTAATCAAATTGGTATAGTGTTTGCATAAAGACAGACATATAGATCTACGGAATAGAAAAGAAAGCTCAGAAATAAACTGTCATGTATATGGTCAAGTGATGCCAAGGGTGTCAAGACTGCACAATAGAGAAAGGATATTCTCTTCAACAAATGGTGGTGGCAAAAGTAGATATCCACATGCAAATGATTGAAGATGAACCCTTATCTTACACCATATACAAAAATTAACTCAAAATGGATTAAGTACCTAAACATAAGACTTGAAACTATAAAACTCTTAAAATAAAACATAGGGAAGAGCTTCATGACATTGGAATCATCAATAATTTGTTGAATATGACACCAAAAGCACAGCTAACAAAAGCAAAAATAGACAAATGGGATTTTATCAAACTGAAAAATTTGCATGGCAAAAGAAATAATCAATGGAGAAAGACAATCTATGGAATGGGAGAATATATTTGCAAACCATATATTGGATAAGATGTTAATATCTAGATATGTAAAGGACTCCTACAACTCAATAATGAAAAAATAATTTAAAATTGGGTAAAGGACTTGTAATAGACATTTCTTTGCAGAAGATATGCAAATGGCCACGAAGCATATGAAAAGATACTCAACATCCCTAATCTTCAAAGAAATGCAAATGAAAACCACAATGAGATATCACCTCATACTCATTAGGATGGCCACTATCAAAAAGATAGAAAATAACAAGTGTTGGCAAGAATGTGTAAGAATTAGAACCCTTGCAAAATGTTGGTGAGATTGTAAAATGATGGAGCTGCTATGAAAAGCAGTATGGACATTCCTCAAAAATTTTAAAATAGAAATATCATATGATCCAGTAATCCCATTTCTCAGCACATGTCCAAAATAATTGGAAATAGGCTCTCAAAGAGATATTTGTATATGCATGTTCATTGCAGCATTATTCACAATAGCCAAGATGAGGAAGCAACCTAAACAGTTATCAACAGATGAATAGATGAAGAAAATATGTGCATATACATTGGAATATTATTCATTGTTTAAAATGAAGGAAATCCTGTCATATGCTACAACACGGATAAATCTTGAGAACATTATGATAAGTGAAATAAGCCAATCCCAAAAAGACAAATACAACATGATTCCATTTACATGAGGTATGCAAAGTAACCAAATTCAGATAAGCAAAAAGGAGAGTCGTGATTGCCAGGGGTTGTCAGTTGGGGAAAATAGGGTGTTGTTCGATGGGTGTAGAGTTTCTGTCATCCAAGGTGAAAAAGTCTAGAAATCTGATTTATAACAGTGTGCATATAATTAACAATACTATAATGTATAATTAAAAATCAAGAAGCAGAAAACTAGAAAAAGAAGAGCAAATTAAATCCAAAGTAAGAAAAAAAAAAGAAATAGTAAAATTAAAGCAGAAATTAATGAAATTGAAAACAGAAAGTCAATAGTAAAACTCAATAATACCAAAAACTGGTTCTTTGAAAAGACCAATAAAATTGACAGGCCTCCAGCCAGGATAACTAAGAAAAAAGAGAGAGAGGATACAAATTACTAATAACAGAAATGAAGGGGGGGGGAACATCATTACAGATACCATGGACATTAAAATAATAATAAAGTTAAAGTAATGCTATAAACAACCCTATTCCCACATATTTGAAAACCTAGATGAAATGGACCAATCCCTTGAAAGACACAATCTGTCAAAATTCACACAAGACAAAATAGACAAGTGGAATAGGCCTGTATCTATTAATTAGCCTTCCAAAACAAAAAGCACCCGGCCTAGATGGGTTCACTAGTGAATTCTACCAAACATTTAAAGAAAAAATTATGGCAGTTCTCTACAATCTCTTTCAGAAGATAGAGGCATAGAGACTTCTTCCTAATTCATTCTAGGAGGTCAGCATTAACAGAAGAAGACCTAAGAAAAGAAAACTATAGACCAATATCTCTCATAAACATAGATGCAAAAGTCCTCATCAAAATGTTAGCAAATCAAATCTAACAATGTATAAAAAGAATTATACACCACAACCAAGTGAGATTTATCCCAGGTATGCAGGTTTGTTCAATAATCAAAAATCAATTAATGTAACCCATCATATCAACAGGCTAAAGAAGAAAAATATCACAGATCATATCAGTAGATGTAGAAAAAGCATTTGACAAAATCCAATACCCATTCTTGATAAAAAAAAAAAAAAAAAACTCTCAGGAAATTAAGAATAGAAGAGAATTCCCTCAACTTAATAAAGAATATCTACAAGGTACCTACAGCTAACATCATATTTAATGGTGAGAAACTAGAAGCTTTTCCATTAAAATCAGGAACAAGTCAAAGATGTTTTCTCTCATTTCTCCTTTTTAACATTCCACTGCAAGTTCTAACAATGTAATAAGGCAAGAAAAAGGAAAAACTATATTGATAAGGAAAAAAGAAATAAAATTGTCTTTGTTCACAAATGACATGATTGTCTCTGAAGAAAATCCAAAAGAATTGACAAAAAGAAAGCCTCCTGGAACTAAGAAGCAATTATAACAAGGTGGCAGGATACAAGTTTAATACATAAAAGTCAATCACTTTCCTATACACCAGCAAAAAACAAGTAAAATTTTAAGTTAAAAATATAATGCCATTTACATTAGCACTCCCAAAAAATAAAATACTTAGGCATAAATCTAACAAAACATATATAAGATCTATAGGAGGAAAATTATAAAACTCTGATGAAAGAAATCAAAGAATTAAATAAATGAAAAACTATTCCATTTCATAGGTAGGAAGACCCAATATTCTCAAGATGTCTTCTCAACTTGATCTATAGGTATTCAGTGCAATTCCAATCAAAAACCAGCAAGTTATTTTGTGGATATCAATAAGTGGCTTCTAAAGTTTACATGTAGAGGCAAAAGACCCAGAATAGCCAACACAATATTGAAGGAGAACTGACCCTACCCTACCCAAGTTCAAGACTTATTATAAAGCTACAGTAATCAAGACAGTATGGTATTGGAGAAAGAATACACAAATAGATCAACAGAACAGAATAGAGAGCCTAGAAATAGACCTACATCGATACAGTCAATTGATCTTTGACAAAGGAGCAAAGGCAAAACAATGGAGCAAATACAGTCTTTTCAACAAACGGTTTTAGAACAATTAAACATTCATTATGAATCTAGAGACAGACCTTACACCTTTCACAAAAATTAACTCAAAATGGACCACAGACCTAAACATAAAATGCAAAACTATAAAACTCTTAGTAAATAACACAGGAGAAATTTAGATAATGTTGGATTTGGCAATGACCTTTTGTATACGTTGAAGGCATGATCCATGAAAGAAAGAATTGATAAGCTGGACTTAATTAAAATTAAAATTTTCTACTAAGTGAAAGACACTGTTGAGAGAATAAAAAAACAAGGAACATACTGGGAAAATATATTTGGAAAAGACACATTTGACAAAGGACTATTATCCAAAATGCACAAAGACACTCAACAATAAGAACACAAACAACCCAATTTAAAAATATGACAAAGATCTTAATATATACTTCACCAAAGAAGATACACAGATGGCAAATAAGCATATGAAAAGATGCTCCACATTACATGCCATCAGCGAAATATAAATTAAAACAACAATGAAATATCCCAGTAAAAAAAACAGTTGCTTCAGTGGCGATAGAAGCAGAGGTGGTAAAGAGATGGGGCTTCGAGAATTTTAGACTGTTATTTTTCCTGTGGAAAAATTTTAATGTTTTTTTGGTAGAAAAAAAATTCAGTGATTTATTTGAACTAAAAATAATCATAGTCCTATAGCATGTACTGGGAAAGAATATATTTATATATGTCCACATTATTCTATTAGGCCTTTCTTTAAAATTCAGGGAAATAAAATGTGGAGGAAAAATATACTACAACTTGATATTCTTCCAAATAATTAAATTGGAGAAAACACAGGAGAAAAAAGCCCAATAAGATTTTTTTCTTTTTACGGTTATGCTCCATGGTTGCAAAATCAAACATTGGACAGGATAGCATATATAATAATCAAAATGAATATTAGCAAATAAAAGCCTCTTAAACTTCTCCATGTCATTTTAGAAAAGCAGGGGGATTGACTCTACCAATTTTAAATGAAAAACTACTTAACACAGTCTACTGCACATTCATTTTTATTTTCCTTCTGTGTTCAAATTTTATTTTTACTACTAGAACCATTAGTACTGAAAGAGGTCTATACCTAAATAGAATTATTTGGAAAGGAAAAAATAAAAGAATAGTCTGTTTATCGCTCTATTTTATATTAAAAATGTCCCTGTGCCTTAGTTATGGTTCAACAATTGCTATAGTTCCATTTGTAACTTGACTTTGAACTTCGTTTTATTCAGTAATCGTTTGGGCCCTACCATGGGCCTGGCACTGAAAGGAATGTACTGACGTGGAAAACATGGGTTTTCCTCTGCAGGAATTTACCCTTTAGTGGGGGAGACCAGCTACATGTGACTATAAACAGAGCAACCAGGTTTTCTAAGTGATTTGAAGACTGGCTCTGGATGTCTGGAATCTTGAGTCCGCACAGCATTAGGATGGACAAATAGATCAATGAAGTTCATACAGTTATTTGATTTTCAACAAAGGTTCCAAAATAGTCAGGTAAGGAAAAGAAAAGTCTTTCCAACAAATGGTGCTGAAACAACTGAAAAACATTGAACTTCGACCCCTACCTCACACAAAACATAAAAAATTAATTTGATATGCATCATACACCTAAACATAAAAGCTAAAATTTTAAAGCTTTTAGAAATACTATAGGAGAATATCTTTGCAACTCGGCAATAGGTGAAGCTTTCTGTATCATGACCCAGAAAGCAATGACCACAAAATTTTTAAATGGCAAATTAGACTCTACATTAAAAACTTTTGTACATTAGAAGACACCATTAAGAAAACAATTCAGCAAGCCACAGACTGAGATAAAAAATTTGCAAAACATATCAGACAGAGGACTGGGATCTAGGCTATATGAAGAACTCCTACAACTCAATAATAAATGCAAAAAAAAAAAAAAGGAAACCACCTATCACTGAGCACATGTAGGATTTGATTCCACCTGGCTATTGTGCAAGACTATCGCCTATGTTTTCCTTTCACTGCTGGCACATTTATTAGCCCTGATCTCCTACACATTCTTGTCGCCTTTATCCTGCATATAATCCACTTATGCTGAGTGCTCTCCACTTGCCCCTCTCCAGCTCCTGTCCACCCTCCTTTGGGCCCCAGAAGGCTGACCTTTGTAGAATGCATCATTCAGGCTCTTTTGCCCTCTGGCCTCTGGTTGGATTTGGTGAACAGAACTACCAGCAAGCAAGTGGGGGGCAGGAAAGAGAAGTTGTGTTTATTCCCTGGCTTCCTCCCTGCTGCACAACATTTGGATGGTGTCTGTGTTTTTCTACCCAAGGCCACATTTCCTTTGGGGCAGCCCCTTTCTAACAGGTTCAGCTCATGCCAACTGCACATCACCACTCCCACCTTTGCCCATCGGGAGGGGCGATGGCTTTCCGCTGATTTTGGTCCTACAGTGCCTCACCACTCCTTGTTAGTGCCCTTCGACCTATCCACATCTTTGCCAACACCCCCTCATTAAACTCCCCACAATTATATTTGCATGCACCATCTGTTTGCTTCAAGACCCCAACCAATCCACCGTTGTTAGGATAAACTGAGCACTCCAACAAATTATTTGAGTTGTGAGCAACAACATTTTCCTATGTCCATGAAGCAAGCTCCATGTTAGAACCAATATCTGCCTCCGCATTGCAAACCAAGCTTCCTAATTAATCTATAACATCATTTCCAATCTGCATTATGAAAGCGTGTTCTAAAGAGAAACGTCTGGGTTGAGAGATCCTGCCACAGAGGGCCGAATCTGCATAAAGGAATAACTACCCCAACATCAAAGCAGAATGGGGCTGGCAGGGGTGGCTCACTGCAGGGGGCAGGTGGTGTCAGGGTGGGTCAGAACCAATTGTGAGAGGTTAATTTGGGTTGTTCTGAATGGATGGCCCCAGGAAGATAGCTCAGGGTGGGTGACACCCATAGCAATTGGGCAGAAGAAGATGCTCATGGTGATTAATGAAAAGTCTTGGCCCCTGACCCCCACAAACTCACACAGAAAATTAAATGTCCCACCAGATTCCTCCCCTGCCTGGGGCCAGAAAAGTCTGTTCATCTCCTTGGGAATGAACGCAGGCAGGGAAAAGAATTATCACAAGAAAATACAATTACCTTGGTTTCCAGGGCTGCCTCAGCCTTCTCTCCAATGCCTGAGACCCAGCTAGCCCGCAGTGGAGGCCAGGGGGCGAGAGGGGTAACCTGTACTGAAGCCCTGCTACATGCTGGCACTTTACAGACTTCATTTCATGTAGAGGACTCTCCACATAACCCCACAGGATGGATACGGATAGAGGGAGCTGTCTGACCTTCCTGATGGAACAAGAGTCAAGAGGCAAAGCCTCTCTGGTTAATATTCCAGGGTCATAAGATATTATCCTGCTTTTCCTAATGCATTTAACAAAACAGAGCAAGGGGGTTTGAGGAGGGAAGGGAGGAAAAGATGCAGGGGGTGAAGCCCAGGGGATATTTAGGGCAATGAAATTATTGTGTATGAGACTGTAATGGTGGAAATATGTCTTTATGCATTTTTCAAAACCATAGAACACAAAGAATGAACCATAATGTAAACTGTGAATTAGAGTTAATAGTAATGTATCAATCTTGGTTTATTAATTATAACACACATACCACACTAATGCAAGATGTTAATAGGAACACTGTGCTTGGGATGGAGGGGCATAGAAGGATGGGGATGGGTATATGGAATTCTCCATAAGATCTGCTTAATTATTCTATAAATCTAAAACTGTACTAAAAATAGAAAGTCTATTAACTATAAAACATGATAATGATGATAATAACGTCATCCACGGAGACTCTGCCCTTCTTTATTGCCTTAGAGGGAATCTTGCCTTTCTCCCAATGGAGGAATAGGGTGCATTGTGACTGGGTCTATTTGACTGATCTGTACTTGCTGAACATGGAGGATAACCCAATGCTAAAGTGTCCAGCTTCAGATGAGTGTCACAGGATACTAAAAACTTAATAGAAAAAAATGTAGGAGTAAGCATCCTGGTAAACATCTCTGAATTAAGGACAAAGGTCATAGTAGCAGAAAGACTCCTTCCTGATAGTACTCCTAGCAGTCAGCAGAAATTGGGAAGAGCTGGGAAATTCTCCTGACATTGTCCTGTTTTAAAATGTAGGTGTGCATCATCATGAGTGACTACTTCCAAGGTAAGGAGGAAGTAACCATGTCCAGATCTCATTTAAAAAATGCCTTAAGATTCTGAGAACCAGACCTGCCTCTGTTTTTTTATTTATTTATTTATTTTTCCTAGAGGAATCTTGTTCTATCACCGGGACTGGAGTGGAGTGGCATCATCATAGCTCACTGCAGACTCAAACTCTTGGGCTTAAGCGATCCTCCTGCCTCAGCCTCCCGAGTAGCTGGGACTACAGACCTGCATCTCACCACACCCAGCTAATTTTTTTTTTCAGTGCCAGGGTCTCACTGTATGTCCCAGGTTGGTCTGCCTCTGGATTTTTTCAGCTATTCCATGAACCCCAGGAACTGAGCTACTGAAAAGGGGGTGTGTTATTAATGCTTTTGGTAACATAGCAGGGAAAAGCCTGAGACTTGGGAGCCTGTAGTTTATTAGGGACAGGATGCTAGGAAGTAGAAGTGAGGGCACAAGGGAGGCAGGAGAAGGAGGAAGCCAATAGAGGTGGGATAAAAGGCCCTGAAAGCTTGCGTAACTGGTAACTGACAACAAACAACCTCCATAGAATATCAAAAATAATTAGATGGGGCCACCAATGATGGAACGAGACAAAAACAACACCACTCCATAATCATGGCTGAACATAAAGACAAGGACACTGTGAAACCACAGAAATAATCAAACATCCCCTTCTTTCTAACAGGAGTGAGTCCTGCTTCTTTATCAGCAACAACTTTTGTTAGTCCTGCCTCTTACATAAAAATTATTAAAATATCCAGCCATCAAATTTCCCCTAGTACTCAATTCAGTACATCATTTAGAAAAAAAAAAGTCTCACTTCCTACAATCATCTCCAAAATCATCCCTCACAAGTAAACACCCTATAAAAAATCCTCCCTAAACTCCCTAAGCTCTTTTATAGCTCCCTGTTCTATGGGGTCTCCCTTGTTGCAGCAAACTGTAAACCTAACTTTGTTTGACCTCACATGGGATGGTCCTGTGGTCTTCGGCTGATGGACGTTGGAACCAATAAAAGGTGGATTCATGAGTTAATAACCAATGTGGGCAACTAGGATTCAATCCCACCATGCAAGAACGCATAGACACATGGGTACAGGCCAGTACTTTAATATAAATTATTTCCCAGACAATGACTCATTCATGGTTTAATTCAATAGATCTAAAATATATTTAGGGCCTGTCTGGCTAGCTTCCTACAAAATGTTGTAATCATCTTTGTAACTTCTTCTTTTTTCTTTCCCATTTTTATTTCTTTACTCATATTTCAAGGTGCAACAATGATGTACCTCCTTCACACTCTATATGTGATGCATGATATACACATTAAAAGGTAGCAATCAAAAAAGAAAAAAAAAGAATGTATAGAAACTGAGAAACTGCATAGAATGCACCTCAGCATTGTGCCACCAGAAGTTGGAGAGAATTTATCTTGGACACCCATTCACATTATTTAAGAGCTGCCCTGGGACATCAGCTCCTCTGCATTTTTGGATTGTGCCTGCATGAGTCCGTGTGAACTTTCACAGCTTCAGAGGACTCCCAGGGACAGTAAAGCAGACACCTTGCATTGTGTTCTCAGTGTGCTCATTGCGGCACTCTGACGAAGTTCACGGAACTGCCCACCAAGAGATGTGCTGATTACAGGTGGTCCAAGGGTGTGTGGTGTGCATCACAAGCTTCTGTCCTAATATTAATGATGATCCTCATTTTACAGATGCAGAAATCAAGACTCAAAGTGGTTATAATTGTTGAATCGGCGTCACATAGCTGTTCCGTCAGTGCTATAAAAACAACATTGCTAAAATTTTTGTACCAGAGACATATTTTTGCTTGTCCTTTCTAGATATGTGTCTATGATACTGTAATTGGGAGGGAATGTGTTAAATTCCACTACTTACTTTATCAAACAGCAGAGTAGGGTTCGGGAATCATCTGCTACTACAGACCATCTTAAGGAACAAGCAGATGTCACATGGAACAGTGGTTGGCAAATTCTTTTTCAGTCGTGGAACCCTTTTCTCCTTCAGAGGAAATGTTACAAGGAACATACAGCAGAGATGAAAAGTCCAGAGCCTCTCCTGCTTCTGAAAAGTCCAGAAGCCTTCCCCTTCATGGCCTTAGTCAGCTTCTGAGGCCTCTCCAAGAAAGGTCAAGATGCTACAGAGCACAGAAGTGAGCTATAAAATTTGCTTTGACCAATGGGATCTGAGCAGATATGACACAAAGCTGGGGCTCTAGAAGTGCTTTTGCATGGGGCCTTCTCTCTTGCACACCTGCCATCGCCATGACAAAGACATGCCCTGGATAGATTGCTGGTCCAAGGCGGATGAGAGACCCACAGACATGCAGTGAGAAGTGGAGCTTCCCCAGCCATTGCAGCCAAAGCAGAAGCACTCAGCCATGTTCCACTTGGATCAGTCAGAATCCAGCCAGCTCATGATGCATGAGCAAGCCCAGCTGAGATCAGTCCAGCTAACCTGCAAGCGCATGAGCTAAATAAATGCTTTGTGTTGTATGCCACTGAGGTTTTTGTAGTTGCTCCCTACACATAATAGCTGATTGATACACTCACCATATTTCCCCCCAGAGAAATGATGGAATACCTCATCAAGGAGAGTAGTCACTTCATGGTCAACCATGGGCACTTGTGAGGCCAAGGCTAGGGAGTATTGGTCTCCTCTTTTCATGTGAAAAAGGAAAGAAGAGAGCTGGTAACAACTTTGAAAAAGGCATGGTTCTGGGTAAGACAGTGTGCTCATATCTCTGCTATGTATTTGACCTGGTGTAAGTCTCCCCAGAACCTTCTAGAAAGTTCTAGAAGGTTCTAGAAGCCAGGGAATGAACCTTCTAGAAGATTCTGAGAAAATTTGAGCCAATCCTGGGAAGTTGACAAGCAAAATACCCTAGAAAAGTGAACATTTTAAGTGACCAAAACTTTGACACCCTTATACACCCATATACACAACTTTCAAGCCTAAATATGTTTGAGGCTTTGCAGTGTGCATAGATAAATACAGGTTTTCATCATATAAAGGGAAATTTATTTTATAACAAATTGATCTTTCTCAGCATATTAAAACTCACACATCCGAAGTCAGAATCAATAGAGTGTCTTGGGCATGTTGAACACATTTTAGTTTTCTGATTTTTACACTGTTGGCTGACCCCATCTATTTTAAAAGGTTAAAATGGTATATAGGCCTCACAACTGTCAGCAACTCTGTTATTAGGACAAAAATTGTACAATTTGAACATTTCAGTCCAGAGATCTTATCTCCTTTCTGTGACAGCTGGTTCCAGGCAAGCTTGAGCAAAACGGCCCTTCGTATTTATAACTTCCCTAATCCAGAAACTGGGGCTGTTAGCTGGTGAGAGAAAAAGGGAAAGAGCAAGAAAGAGATAGTTAGTTGTCCCCAGAACTGACATTCAAACCCTAAGAAACGTTCTGCTTCTCACAGAGGTCGGGCAGAAATGAACCCAGAGCACTTTGCAACCCTCAAGTGTGGCCACAGCCTCAGAGCCGGCTGCATGCCACTCCCCAGCCCTCATCCTTCCCGAGATTCTAGGACAGCAGATGTGGCTCAGCTCATGTCCTGGTTAATCCCAGAAGGGAGGGTCCCTGTGGCTGGAGCTGCCCATGGAATGAATGAATCAGAAGATTCAAAAGCAGCAATTTGACAAAGCTCTTCTAACTTTGAGGACATTTTTATCCAGTTTTTTTAATAGCATCTATAACAAAAATGGACCTTATCAAAGTGTAAAAAAGCACTCTTATGTGCTCTTCTGTATAAAGTGCCTAAAGCCCTTCCCATGGCCTCACCCCATGCTTTAGCATCTTCAGCATCGCTCAACATCTGAGCCTTTTCCCATTAACACCACCATCCTCTGGCCACTCGACAGCCTCAGCTCACCCCTCCGCCCCTGCCTTGTCCAAGCACCAGCCCATTCCCGGGCCTGGTCCACTCACGCTTGCTGGCCTGACCTCTGGGATGGAGTGCAGCCACGCCAGGGAGACTGGGTGTGGATCAGGGACCAGGGCTGCACACTTTTAGAGCTTACCCGCCAGGCTTGTCATTGCCATGAGCAAGAACATCTTGTTATGATGACACGATCCTTATCTTGTCAGACAGAAATATCCCATTTTGAGAAACTAAAACCAGCAGGGCAGAAAATGAGAAAGATACCAAGTCCAGATTGTCAGGGAAAGCATTTATCAGAAGCCAAGACAGCTCCGGCCCCTCGGGTTTAAGGTCAAAGAGTAAGATGCGGGCCCAGGCGTTGTTGTGCCTAGCAAAACTCAGCCACTCCCTGATCAGAGCCACGCTAGCTCCCCAGGCCAGACAGGAAGTGCCCTGTTGACAAGGGCAGATTCCCAGATAATGTCTTGCCTCACCTGGGAGAGGGAGGGGACATGATGCTGCCTACAGCGCCCTCTGGTGGCTCCTTGGTGACGTGCTAGCCTGCAGAGCCTGAAGACACTAGCAAAATCTGAACCAAAAGGCTAGTCCCTGAAAGTCAAAGCTCCACTCTCTGCCTTTAATTCTTTCTCTCGCCTGCTCGCTCTTGTTCAACTGTTAAGATTTCTCTGGTCCTTGTAATGAGCATGGTGAGGAAAAGCTCAAGCAAACCCCAGTTGAATTTGAAATAAAGCAATTTAGTCATTTTCTTTGCTAGGGTGCATTAGACATCAAATCAGCCAGAACCGCTGTTGGAATGTGCCAGGATGTGTTCTTTTCAGCTCAGCTGGGTACGGGAAATAATTATTTCCAGATACAAGTATTCACAAGGTCCCTGCCATGACAGCTCTTGGTCTTACCAGAGAAATCTCAGCAGATAAAAGGGTCATAGAATGTTATGAAAGTGAGCGAGAAAGAGAACTCTGGAGCATCCTAAGCAAAGCCATCAAGACACTTGATGTGTGTAAACACTTGCAAAGAATAATTCTTTTGCAATATCAACAGATGTTTGCTAAGGACTGTTTTTATCTCCTTGGATTTCATGCAAACAGCCTTTGTAATTCTTTGCCTCAAGGTATTTTTTGCAAAGCAGGATGCAGAAGCCACTTGAGGTCAGAAGCTTGTCCTCTTGTCCTCTGCAATGGCCTCCTGATGAGGAAATACTGGGTATCCCATAGATGGAGTGGAGAGAGGGATCCTGTGCTAGCAGGGAGAAAGTGCAGGGCAGAGTTCTGGATGTTAGGTATATCTATGAGCCCCAGGAGTCTGTGGAGACAGCATTCCAGCTAGATCAAAGGAACCCAAGGGGATACTAAGGTAAAGGGAGCTAGACCCAATGACCCAAAGTACCAGGGCTCCTGGCTTCACCAAAGGCTCTGGTGCCTCAAGATGAACCTGAGCAAGTCTTGCAGGCTTGGACAACGGGTGTGCCTCAGCATTAACCAATGTGGACCCATTCCTTGTGAACAGAGAGGCCTCCCCTTTGCTAATCTCTATGAATGACCCCAGGACTTTGGCACGACCCTAAGGGATACCCACAGTAACACCTGAAGTGGAATTTGCTGTCAACGAGGCAGAATGGGGCTTCAACATTAAAAAACAAAGCAAGGTGATCCTTCCCGTACAGTCTACATTAAAGACTCAGATTTATACCACCCCAAACATATTGGCAGAATTTTGCCAAACCTGCCACTAGAATTATAGGGACCCAGGAGGAAATAGAAAATGGGGACTGGTGACAAAGATGCATAAGTAAGCAATTAAAATCCAAGCATTTAAAATTTAGCCACATACTATCCTTTTAGTGGACCAAGTCAAACCTGGTGTTTGACCATGTTACTGAAGAACAACTGGATCCTTAGTGAGGAGCAGCTGGGAACACAAATCAGAGCCTCTGATTATGAGCTATGGCTGTTGTGTATGGTCACTTTGTCCCTTGAGATCTAAATAAAAGTAGGCCCAAGCACCTTCTCCCACAAGCTGTAGGAGGTCTGGTGAACTCCGGGGGATGCAGAGTCAGGGGTCCTCCCTCTTAAGAAGCCCAGGAGAACTGGCAAGGTCTCTGAGATATCAGTCTTTCTTCCTCTCCAGACAGGCCTTAAAAGAGAAATTTTCTTTCCTTCTGATACAAATTGTGTTACTCCATCTCCCTCAAGAATTATATCTATAGCCAGTTTTGTTCTCAAAAAGCAATTATTCTATTGTCAAAATTCGTCAAACTGAACACTAAAGATCATTTTATTTTATTTTATGTTAATTAGCCCTCAACTTAAAAAGCCACACTTGCTGTGAGAGTCCCTAAAATTTGGAAACCTAGACATATATATGTCATCAAAGATTTCTGCAATCTATAAAAAGTAATATACTATTAGCTATACTTCCATACTTTAGGATGCCCTAGATTTGAGTTAGTTTACTGGAGACTGAGCATATATGATATTCTCATTCTAGAGCATGGGTTCTAGCAACTTCAACAATAGGGATTAACTTGGTCAAGATAGATCCACAATCCCAGAACAATGTTGTAGGATATGTCCTTTATTGGGGAAAATATCCATTCTGGTGGGTCTTGTTTTTGTTTGTTTGTTTTTTATTTCAGGATATTATGGGGGTACAAATATTTTGGTTACACATTATGACTTTCCCTCACCCAAGCCAGGATTGAAGGTGTGCCCTTCTCCCATACAATGCTCACCTGGGAAGGTCTAAACTCTGTTACTTATCCACTGTGCTCTCCTGAGCAAGTTTATTTGCCCTCCCTGGACATTAGATGTTCAGGTGTAAAAGAAGTAAGGTAAACAAGGTGATTTCTGCATCTTAAATCTTATGATTCTATGTTTAATCTCTCCAGAAAAATCTCAAGGTGACTTTCATTATAAATCATATAAGTGAGACATCCTATAAGTGAACATAGCTAAGAAGAAGCTACTGTTCCAAGTTTCTGAATAGAAAACCAAGCCTTAGACTTGTTGAGCCCACATAGTGAATTGAAAACAAAGTGTCTTGTGACCTCCACACCGTTTAAGAGAAATATACGCTGGGAGTTTCATGTTCCTAAGGGTAAAATCACCACATTTGCACTTTAGGGGCCTTTTCAACAGGTTGAGGACCAGAGTAGAAAGGACTTAATCTCCTGTCTTGGCACAGCATTGACTCACTAGCCTACAAGTGTGGGGCTCTGGAGCAGACCAGCTTAGGAGAGTCCAGCCTGCCAGTGTCTAGAGAGGGAATGAAAGTCTCCCCAGCAAACCACTGGCTACCAAGCTGGGGCCAGCATTGCTTTTATTTACAGGCTAGAAAAAAAAAAAAAAAAAAAACAGAACATAGCCCCAGGACCAAAGAGCAGCCCAGTCGCCTGCCTGTGCTTCATCAGGCTAAGCTTGTTTGACTCAACCCAGATAAGCTCATCACAGAGAGGGTATTTTTTAAAAAGATTAAAAAGCACCAAACGCGGGGCGATGCAACACAAGCAAACTGTATCCCACATCCGACCAACACACCCAAGACTCCAAGCCTCAGCATGATTCCAAATGTCAAGAGCACCACCTGCTGCCCAGGCTGTGAAAGGTCTGCTTTGTCCTTTCTCTTCATCATCAACAAAAAGTGCTTTGATGGAGCAAGATGAGTATGCTGGGGCTCCAAAGTTCTCCCCAAGATTTGTGATCTGTTTGTGTGTTTTTTCACTTTTATGATAACCTTGAAAAGTTAATACAAACATATTCCAGGTTACCAGACTAATCAAGGAAAGGAAAATCATCAAACCATGTTCCAGGCCTTTATTTTGTACCATTAGGACAATGCTAAGAGGTTGTGACAGGTGCTACTATTTTTATCGTTGCAGGTTAATGAAACAGAGCAGAGGTGGACTAACTCATTAAGAAGCATTTATACTGACAAAAGCCAAACAATTCAGCTGCAAGCTTTATGATGATTATAGAAAACTGATGTGAGAATTAAATCATGCAGGGCTCACAATGGTACAAGCCTACCTAACTCAAAGAAACCCGAGACAGAACAGTCAGGAGCATATTTGTAGTGCAAAAGAAAATTTAGTGAAAGCAAAACATCATCTATCCCATAAAGTTGATGTACATTACTGATGTAGCTTTATTTGAAGTTAATTTGTAATTTTATTTTGCTTTTATGGTTGATTATTAATTACAAGGATAAGAAACATATACCTAGTGTTGTTTGAAATATTTGTTTCATTCTATAAAATTATTTAATTCCTTCTAAACTTCCTATTTCTCTCTCTCTCTCTCTCTCACACACACACACACACACACACACACTCACACACAGTGTTATTTTGTTGAATGAACTACTAAATGATGTCAACACAGGGAGTTTGCTAGAATTTTCTTAATCTAAAGGGGTGTCTGCATGACTCTGTATTAGTCAGGTTTTGGCTGCAGTGGTGCTGTGCTGTGTAACAAATAACCCCAAAGTTTCAATGGCTTATGATAACAAGCTTTTGTTTTTCTCATTTACAACCTTGCAGATCACTTAGGGCCACCCTGTCAGTCTACCAGCCAGGTTCAGTGGCTCCATGGGTCTCTCATCCATGAACCAGAGCTTCTCAGGGCATGATTTTTTTGTGTGTGGCAGAAGGCAGAAGTATAAGAAGCCAGAATAAACAGGCAACCAAATTTAGAGTCTCTGCTAACATCATAACTGCTCACATTCCATTGACCAAAGCAAGTCACATGGCCAACATCACTGGGGTAGGGGGCCATATTCCTCCCACAGAGGCTGGAGAAAGCCAGGGAAAGGGCTAGGAGTAAATGTGGGCAAATAGTATAATTTAGCAAAGACCTACATTTTAGAAATACTGCTTTTAAGGAAAGGGATTATTTATATTCCCATTACTAGAGGTATCCATGTAACAAAAAATTTGTACCCCCTTAATATTTTGGAAAAAAAAATTATAGAATATCCAATAAAAGTCAATTAAGTTCATACATTTCATTCCCTTCACCCATTTCTGAAATCTCTATCAAAATAACTAAATGTAGGGGTAAAAATTCTAATCATAACAGTTTTCATAATAGGAAACCAAAGAAGGGTAGCAACCACATGCCTAGAACTGAAAAAACTGCAGTCAAAGGGACCCTAGAAGAAGTGCCTGCCTTTTCACCACCTGCCACATGGAGTTCTAAGAAGGACCCAACTGGAAATTAAGTGATGGGATCCCAGGAACCTGGATTTCACCTCAGCTCTGGGCCAAAGTGGTTAGAGATGGGGGTAGACAATGTTGTAGTTAGTGGAGAGCAAAGTCCTGCAGCAGTGGTCCTGTGGCCTGCTGCCAACGTCCGATGGAATAGGACTCTCCCCAGGGTGACCTCAGCTCTTATCAGACCTCTCCCGGTACTATGCATGGGGACAGCCAGCAACAGGGTATGTGGGCCCTGGCAACAATGGTTCCTGCCATGGTGGCTGGGAGAGGTGATGAGGAGACCTTGATTTTGGCAGTTTGGGGCTGCTGAAATGGACATAAAGGGGGAAATGCTCAAGGTTGGCACTCCCATGGTAAGGTGCTTCCTTCTGTGGATAGGAAAACTTCCACTGACTTTCACAGGAATTGCCCCTGTGTCTATTATTATGCAAAATACAAAAAAACTGGATTCTCTACTTAATTCCTTGCACCAAAACATATCAATACATCTGGATAGATGAAATATTTACTATTTAAATGTTTAATGAATGTATACCTAGGAGAGTTTTTTTTTAATATTTAATCTTGGTGCGGGGAAGGCCTGTCTAAGCAACATGTCAATATCAGAACCCAAAACAGAAGGCTGAGAGTCAGAGTATTACAAGAAGTCCATGTTTCCTTAAAAGGGAAGCTTACCAGGGGTGTGCCCCAGAGTGATGGACAGAAAGTAGAAAGTGGCACTCGGGGATGGCACTAGAAATGCCAACCATTTCCCGCCCGCCCCACACTCTCCGGTCTTAGAAATCTACCCCAACTCGCTCTGCCCTGAAAATGTCTGCCCATGTACCATGTGACCACTGTCCGACACAGCTGATTGGACTAGAGGTGGACACCTGACCCAGGCTGAGCCAATCAGAGTTCCCCACACACACACCAGGAATCTGGAGATGAACCCAGACTGAGTCAATTAGCTCTGAGGAGACAAGCTGTACAGTAATGGAGACTGGGGAGCCAGAGGGGCGTCCACGACACCCATCAGTGTGAGGGAGCGGGACTCGGGAAGCTGGTGTGAAGGGCCCTGGTGTGCAGAGGAGAAGAGAGAGAACACCCGGTGCAAGGCCTCACCGAGAGTCCACAGGGCCTCCGAGGGACGCGAGGCTGGAGGACCCGCGCAGGTGACCTTCCGGTTCTCATGAAGATGTTTTCCCGGAGATCCCCCCACCACCACCACCACGACCTTTCAATAAGCCCCTTTCTCCCTGAGTGGTTTGGGCTTAATCATCTTCCTGGTAACGTCCTGATTCCCGATGAAGACGCAGCTTACACGGATCCGTGTGTTGGGAAAAGCACCTTCAGAAAGAAGGCACAAAACAGAGGGAGGGGAGTGTGTCAGGGGAAGAAAAAGAGGGCCAGGCCTCAGTTCTGTCTGGAGCAATGTGAACTAGCTAGCAAGGAAAGCACAACCTGGCAAAACAAAACAACAAGGGGGCGCATGGAAAGGGAAGAATTCTGTGTTCGGAAGCTTGGGGAAAGAAAACCCTCACAAACAGCAAATGTGGGACAAACTGTCCCACCGTGCTTCTGCCTATTTTCAAGGGAGTAGACAAAGCGGAGAAAACAGTGATGTTCAGCCCTGGAACGATTTTTATAAGGGCTGAAAGAGCCTGGACGGGTGGAGACCCAGGCCTCTCTGATTCGCCACAGGGGAACAGCTGGCCCACTTTTCACAGCTTCATATTGTTTTCCTGCAGCGGTGTTCTTACCCCCTGAGGGGAAATTTGAAGATGGAAACACAATAAAAGGAATCACCCTCAGGTTTGAGGACTCTGCTTCCCCTTGTTAATAATAGTGCTGGGCTGGAGCCACAGGGCAGAAGTTGGGCCTTTTATAAAAATAGAGTCAAACTTCTCTGATCTCATTTTGGGGAATGGAGGCTCTTCTGGAAAAAGTATTTTTGGTTTTGTTTCTTAATGCATGCATAAGTGCACAGCAGCCTAGGGCCATAGACAGTAAAGAGTGAAGCCTCAAAGAAAATGAGGAAAAATAAGAGACTTCCAGTGAGTCATGGGCCACTAGCATTTCTGCTGTGATTTTTCTAGTAGTGAGACGTTGTCGACTGATCACGTCTCCATAGCCACGAATCTGAGTTGAACAGCGATTTTAATTGCTGATGGTGATTCAGGTGGATGAGTGAGCAAGTGTTTCCTTTTTATATGACTATTCAAGACATCATCCACAGCCTCATCCTCTACCTGGTATTAGAAGCATAGATGTGAGAGCTGAAATGAGCTTTTAAGATAAAGCCCAACCCTCTAATTATATATGTGGCTAGATAATGTCTGGAGGTAGGAATTTATGGTTTGTCCTCCCTAGATTTCCCTTCCCTTTTTCCCTCAGTTCAAGCTGCCTCTCAGGGTACACAGCAAGACAAAAAAGAGAAGTAAGCCACAGGATCTACGGTGTTTGTTTCCAAAATCCATAGCAGGAATTATGGTGAGGTAAGTGAGGCACTATCCTCAGATGAAAATTTAAGGAGTTACCAAAAAAAAAATCAAGATAAGTACCCCAAAATCCATAATTTTTAAGGTTCACCCTTAAATTTAGTGGCTGAGGAGGATAAATTATTCCCCTCACCCTGACCCCAGCCCTGCCTGGGGTAGAATTTGGAGATCCGTGGTAGATGTAGGGAGAGAAAAAGGGGAGGTTCTCCCCAAACCATACAAACAGTGTCTTCCTGGCTCAAGGAAATTGAGAGAGAGAGAGAGAATGAGAGAATTCTAGACTCTGGAGACCCAGGGATCCAAGTGGAGACCCAGCAAAGGGTCAGAACTACGCAGAGGCATAATCAGTGTGACCATGGAGATAGGACCATGGGCAGTTGTGCAAAGGATCCTCAGGCCCTAGAGAGACAAGGAGCCACTGGGCAAGGCCAGTGGATGAGTCAGCAGTAGCGCCATGGGCACTAATGACTAAAGGATGAGCCCCATGACTTAACACTTCACAAGATACCAGAACTGTAGTCCAATGTGGAGTGACAGCTGAGCTCGCCACCCACCAGCCAGCAGGATGGAGGCACACAGTCAAAACGTAATTTGATTTACAGAAAGTAAAGTAGGCAGTAATTCTTGCACACCTGTGGTTTCAGACTAACATTAATACCTGCTATATCTAGGGGGAAACCAAGGTCAAATGGTTAATGAAGCAATTTGCCTTAAGACTGGATGAATCTATATTTGCTGGGAAAAAATGTCAATTTAAACATGTCAATTTAAAATGACATCCTAGTTTTAGGAATAATTCGTATTAAAATCATACTTTCTGTTTCTAGAGTTACCTCCGTGATGTTCCTGCATAAATCTCTCACTGTCAGTTGCCTGGGAGCCTCTAGGGATGACTGACAGGAAATGAGAGCAATCTGAGAGCCATCTGTCTTCCTCTACCCTCACCTCCCACCAGAGTTCTTTTGGGAAGTTGAAACTGAGAATGTATACAACATGCTTCCTTCTATCAGATTAAGAGCGAGCCCAAGATCTCTCAAGTGAAATTTACTTTCAGATCATGATGAAGTTATTGGCTTTCTGTTGACATAAATTACACAGATACCACGATAAAAGATGCATCATTTTCTCTATGTTGAATGGTTTTTATGACAGTAGCTGGATTTCCCAATGTAATTTTTCTTAAGGTCAAATTTTCTTCTTCAAGTATATTCAGTGATATGAAACTTGTCAGAACAAATCTAGATATATCTTTATGTTCTTATATTATTCGATTCCAAGATTCTACCAGGAAGATAGGGAGAATAACAATATACTATTAACAACAAAATAAATACCTGATGTATTTTACAGGATCTGTGTAAAACAAAGAATACAACCCAAGGGAAAGAGAAATTTACACTATTTATCTCAAGTACCAATGGTTTCTGGAAAACAATTACAAGGTTTTCACTGCAATTTATTTCCAAATTCTAAGATACCATCACTGTAAGATATACCCTAGGTTTAGTAAGAGTTTTCAAGGGGAAAAGGAAAGGATATTAAGTATTCATTATTTGTAAAAATGCATTCCAATTGAAGAAATGCTAAAATGTGAAAAAGTTTCCATCCCATGAAGGAAAACCATCAGTGGAGATTCTATCTCATAGAAACTCAGCCATTAGTATTTGCCATTAGAAGAAAGGCCAGGGGTTCCTACACTACAACCAAAAGTAGCATCATAAAATTTAGGATCAAGATACAAAAAAGGGGAGAGTTAAGCTTTTCCAGGTTTCCTAGGCAGGGTGGCATGGAAGGAAGACCCATGGTCTTCGATCATTATGGGTTCAGATCTTGGCTTTGCCATTTACTCCCTGCTGCACAGGGGTAACCTAGGATTCAGGAAGTCCAGATGAGGCCTCTGCTTCAACTATATCACATTTAGCTCCTTCTGCTCAGTCTTACATCATTACACCCCCTTCTCCAACAGGTGTTGATATGGACAATACTCTCCAGTGGACTTCCTGCATGCAGATCTCTCTTTCAGTATCTGCTTCCCAGGAAACCAGCCGGTGCATTTCTCACATCCAGTTAGTACGAGCAGGAGGCAACTGTGCCCTGGGACCTTCTCCAGCCCTTTTTGACTGGGCCACTCCATATCTAGAGTGGACCTGAATCCTAAGTGGACTTCCTGAATCCTAGGTTACCCATGTGCAGCAGCACCCCATAATATCCCATCAGCTACCCCTGAGGTTACCTGTAGATATCTGCTTCAGGTTCCCACAGCTTCCAGTGACTCTCCCTGAAAGCATACCCCAGGTATTCAAGCCTGCTTAGCTCAAAACAGGTCAGAAGTGGCAGGGTTTTAACACACCAGGAGAATCTCTCAAACTACTAAGAATAGAAGTTGGTGGATAAAACCCTGACCCTCTTGCCCAATAGTGGGACAATTGTGAGGTACATTCTACAGTTTCTCAGAGGGCTCCTAGTGGATGTGAGCTCATCACCCAGCAGTCCTCATGCATGAATGCACCCTTTCTTGACTTTCCTCCCTTCTTGAACTTACTTCCCACTCCCTCACCACACTTCCCGGGCTTGCCTTCTGAATAAACCATCCACCTAAGTCCTTATCTGAAGATCTGCTTAGGGGAACATCATGTCCCCACAATTGTCCCAGGCAGGCTTAGCTGCCTCCCACTCTGGCCAGAAGCATCCAGCACTGCCTGTGTGAGCTTCCCTTCACTGCTAGCCACAGCTACAGGAATGGATCCAAGTTACTCACACAGACCCAGGCCTTCTTACTGACACACTAATCTCCCCCTTTGAATAAAGGAAACCAGAATTAATTGTGCAACCCCTCTTTGAGTTTGCTGATAACTTGTATTATATGACCATAGGCTTCCTCGAAGCCACCAGGGTTCATGCATTTAGAGAGCCCTGGAACCAGAGACTTCTGTGCTCTGGTCCTCTGGGATTAGCCTCAGTCTGGGAAGCAAAGCATCAGGCAGGTCCACTCTAGACATGGAGGGGCCCAGTCAAAAAGGGCTAGAGAAGGTTCCCGGGCACAGTTGCCTCCTGCTCATACTAACTGGATGTGAGAAATGCACCAGCTGGTTTCCTGGGAGGCAGATACTGAAAGAGAGATCTGCATGCAGGAAGTCTACTGGAGAGTATTCTTCGTATCAACACCTGTTGGAGAAGGGGGTGTAATGATGTAAGACTGAGCAGAAGGAACTAAATGTGATGTGGTTGAAGCAGAGGCCTCATCTGGTCCCACAGGGAGATAGGGGTGGCTCTGCAGAGCTTTCTTGAATTGAACAAGGAGAATGGCCTTTGTAACTCACATTGGCCATTCATTGGATGTGAGCTGCCCCAGAGAAGGTCATGACTTTGAGTGAGGAGACTCAATTTGGCCAAAGACAAGACCAGAAGAGCAGGTACTTTAGGGATCTATAGGGCAACCACAGTATCTCCCACATCAGGGTTACAAGTTTTCAGGGGGAGAAAGGATCATAAACTCCCCTACTACCTGCAACAGGTAAGGAATACAAGCAATTGCCTCATGATTGCCCAACTCAGGAGAAGCTAGAGCCAAGCCCTAGAGAAAGAACACAAGTCCCTTGATAGTCACCCCTGGGGCTGCTTCCTTGGAAGTATCTCCCCTGGAAAGACCAACCATGGTTTTTATGCCACCTCTACACCCACCATCAATTCCCAACCAATCTACAGGCACACGGGCTGCATGAGATGTCCCAGGCCTCATAGTACTGGCCACTGGACTCTAACATAGTCTTTCGGCTCTCATGAAATGGAAGGACTAGGCTCCAAGTTAAAGGGGCCTCTGGATAAATACCTCTGTTGCAGAAAGGAGTCTTTTTGGTATCACTCATCCACAGGCATTTGGGATCTGGCATTACAGAATCAGACACAGAGCAGAGGCTGGGAAATGAAGTGATGGTGCCACTCTGTACCAGGCTCCATAACTAGCAGCTGACATTCTTGGTAAACCAAGCAATGATGAGCAAGTCAGGTGACTTCTCTGAGACTCATTCTACCCCTCTGTAAAGTGAAGCTGAGAATCACACCTCTTAGTGCCATTGCTGTGAGGTGGACATGAGATACACGTAGAAATTCACTCCAAGAGCTACACAACTTTCAAAGCTTAGAATACAACTTCTATGTTGTTACTTCTCAGATAGTAACATTTGAATAATTAAAAAACAAAACCATGTGCAAAATCATGAGAAAAGAAGAAACTTTCATCACTCAATATGGGAGGATTAAATAATTCAAAATCAATTTGCCAATATCTGGTCCAGTTGAAGATTTCTCTCTCTAAAAAAAGAAAGTCTCCCAAACATGCACAAGGAATACATATAAGATCATACATACAAGCGTGTTTGTAATAATATTTGTAATAATAAAGAATTTGGTGAGAAACAGCCTAAATATACATCAGGAAAGAAGCTAAGGAAGTTAAGTGGATAGAGCCAAACAATGTTGGGGAGGTAAAATCCATGGGGATGGACTGGATTCAAGAATCAGAGACAGGGTGGATGCCTGTGTTTTGAATTTGCTCAACAATCCCATTCCATGAGATAGGAAGCAAAGGAGGAAGACCAGGCCTCCAGGTGTTGATTGTACATTCTGCCTTCAAGAACTTCCAGTGCCTTATACCTGTCAGGTAGGCAGCTGACA